>NC_143565.1:23896287-24199318 GCF_054136105.1 Typopeltis vanoorti | reverse complement strand
TATTTGCGTATAGACTGAATTCTTCTTAGATTATTCTTATTCCAGCAAAGGGTATGTGGAATTTCTCTATTACGTACGAATGGTACAATTATGAACATCGCTACTCACTGTTTCCACTGGATGGAATAGTCTAGATCTGGTAATACACCATCGAACATTTGCAGCAAGATGCAATCATGTGGTTGTAAAGAATGATTCTGCAACTACGTGGTAAGTGATTACTTTCGTAGCATTTATTTTAATACTGTTCATTATTGATAGTTCAGTGATCAGAGAGTGTTACCGATACCCAACATAGGAACATGGTGACGTTGCTCTATAATTTCTATACATTAAGTACTTACACCAGATGTTGGAAGTTATTTTATGAGTTGCCCCAGTCCTGAAGATACTTCAGGCGCAAACTTTGTTTGCTTACACTTGGATAAAGGATTAAACTAAATATATAATTTATACTTACACCAGAATTTAGAATTTTTGAATGCTGTTCCATGTTTATTAATTATGGAAAACGTTTAACCTTTTCCCTAACCTAATCCTGTCTTACGTACAGCTTCAGGCTATCAATATAGTGCAAGGTTATTGTCTGTCCAGGAAAGTCATACAATCCTGCTCTCCAACGAACAGATGGTAAGTTCGAATTTCACCGTAACATGGGTGTTTTTTTGAATATCTTTAAATAGTAGATGATTTTCGTCGATCGCTATGAAAACCAACATCCTCGTCTGAAGCTACCATGTTTTTTCTAATTTCTAGAATAGTTTGTTTCTGTTTTTACCCTCAGCCTTTTGTCACTTTTTGTTTAGGCATCAAAAAACTAGTAACTCTTTCCTTAATACGTAAAGAAATAAAATATTCTCGGTTGGCTAGGTTTGTTCTTCGTTGGACTAATATAACGGTGAACCATCCCTGTGGTTGTGACACTTTTCAAATACCAGGAACTCAGCTTTTAATTTCGTTGTCACAAATCCTACGAATAATTTTGTACTCGGTCATCAAGCTGTCAATATTTTCCTTCTCTTACGTATGCAGCTAATATAAGGTGGTAATAACTTATGTCTGCCAATTCTTATTGGTGAATGCTCAGATCGGTAGAATATCCAATCCTTTCTATCCATAACAGTAATGACATACGAGTACGTCAGAATGAATGCTGAATGTCAATATTTTGTGGGGAATATAAGAGTACGTAACTGCGTGGGCGGAAGATGAATCGATGCATTATATAAAAAAATAAGCCTGACATCATCGATCGATGATGACATCAACACTAGCTCACAATACATGCGAGGATGCTGCTATGAATAGTGTCATACTGTTTACGCTCTCCTTTGTTCGAACGTTGAGAAAAATGTATCAAAAATATTTAAGTTAAGGGATATTACATCCCATATTGTTGCTTAGCCGAATAAGAAACTCAAAGAGTTTCGTGCCGAATATAGAAATTATATAAAGTACGGCGAGTCCAAGCGTAAGCAAATACCTGGATAGTGCAACACCTGACCCATTTGGTAGTGCAAACTGAGGCAACTCATAGTAAAGGCGGATCAAGCTCCGATCACTATTCTTGGTATTTACCATAATGTGAACTTAGCTCCTAGTTCACATTATGGGTAAATAGAATAGTGATCGGTAGAGGCGCACATGGCTAAAAGTGCGACTTTTCACCGCTAGGTGTTGTTGTATTGCTTCATTATGAATAGAGGTAAGTTTATTATGGATTTTGTCATGGTTGTTTGGGGAAGGGCGAAATTCAGAGAAATTATTTTAGTAATATTTAATCCATAAATAAAAGATAATAATGGCAAAATGTCATAAAAAATTTAGGCATCGATAGCATTATAATTCCTATTGGTTTTAACTATAAAATAACACTTAAAGGCTAAGGATTTTGTGTTATATTACGCTGATTTTTAAAATCTTTAAAAAATCATCGTTCTTCCCTGAAAATGGACTTGGAGGATGCCTTAAAGGTGTATTTGAATTAAGAATTTGTAAAAGGAAGATAATAAAAGTTGTGTTATGTTATAGCTTCTTTCTGAACTTGTGTTTCTTCAAATTTATGATGTGTACCCTTGGGGGATGTAGTGGAAATTAGGAAGTACTACATGAAGGGTTCATATCATTAATTTTAAATTGTAAAGCATAGATATTCTCCCTTCTTAAATTAATCTTTATTCCTTCCAAACTGTTTGTTACTATGGGTTAAGTAAAAGTTGAAATTAATGATCGACAGCTACTCCGTATCGCAATTCGACGGGACGTTATGTCATTCGATTGGAAAAATTCCTTCTTGACGTCACGAGAAAAATGCTAGATTTATTTACTAGCAGATGAGTCAGCAGATCTCGCACAGTAGTAATAAAGTTTTCTGCAATTATGTTTCGGAAACTTGGCCAGAAAACTCTCCCAAATTACAAATAAAAATTACTGTCGCAAACGGTAGATGGCGTTATGTATGCGGATTGTGGATAATACTGTTGTGTGCAGATAGAGGATTAAGTAGTAGAGACGGTAGATTATTTAGATTGAATTGAGTATCCTCCGGCTATAAGTCCTTCGATTACTTTGGAATGCCAGTGATAATGATAAGAAGAAATTACTTTTTTCCTCATTTTAATTAAGTTACAGTTTCTAGTATACACCAACAACCAACAAAATGTGAGATGGGTCAATATCTATATCTATCTCGTATACAGGGTGTTCGGGATAAATTTGACATATTTATAATTAATTATATTTTTCCGTAAGTTACATGTATTAACACACACTTCTCTTCATTTAAAAGTTTGGACCCTTCTTCATTCATATACAAGATGTCAGAAAGGATGGATAGCTGGAACCCACCTGAATCATGGAAGAGAATAACTTGTATCATGATGATTCGTGCCCGCCATCAAAATAAGGATATTACGACTGCTGCCCAATGCTCCCTGAATACAGTAAAAACAATCAGGCATGAACTAGAGACTTGCAATGGTGACTACGAGGATGTAGCAAGAAGAAAGATCCCTAGCAGACGATCTGATTGCGTTCGTACAGCAGAATTCCTCGCAAATCTGCAGGAACAGGTGTTGAAGAACCCTGGCATTGGAATTCGGGCTTTGTTCGTGGAGTTGCTAACTGTAGTCAAGCCCTGGATAACAAGGGTAGCCAATGGTAGGCCGTATGTATGGCAGCAGGATTCGGCCCCTTGCCACACCTCTGGGAAAAGTCAAAAATGGTTGTCTGAAAATTTCTACGACTTCACCAGTCCAAATGTTTGGCCTCCAAACTCCCCAGACCTTAACCCCATGGATTATTTTGTATGGGGCGCAGTTGAAAAAGACACCAATCGCACTTCCAGTAATACAAAAGCCCAGTTAATGGATAAAATTAAAACCGTTTTTGCGGCCCTTCCCAGGGAGACTGTAGCATCAGCTTGTTCGAGGTTCCGAAGCAGAATTGAAGCTGTGATCGATGCTAATGGTGGTTATTTTGAGTAAATCTTGTTGATAGTATTGTAATTAACTCTGCCTGTAATGTTTTTTTGTCAATTCATTAAATTTAATAGATACAAAGAAGATTTTCTTTTTCCTTACGAAACTGTCAAATTTATCCCGAACACCCTGTATATACGAGGGCTGTTCGATAAATCCGTGCAAAGTCTAAGATATGGCGTAACCAGTACGTATCAAGGTTATTTTTAAGTGTTGGCAACTGTTGGAGGATCACACAGTAAGTTTCAGTCAGATAGATCTATTACTCTGTGTTTGGCGTTCATTTGAATCGATCAAGTACCGTGATTTGTGAAAAATGGATGAAAATGAATTTCATGTAGTGATTAAACATTACTTTTTGAAAGGCTCAGGAAACCAAACTAAGCTTGAAACATTATGGTGAGTTTGTACCTTCGATCAGAACGGTTTATAAGTGGTTTAGTAACTTTCGAAGTGGCCACATGAGCACAAGTGACGCTGTACGTTCTGGACGCCCTGTTGAGGTCACTACTCCAGAAATTATTGAAAACATGGTGATGTATGATACAAGAGAGAAGGTGCGTGAAATTGCTAAGGCTGTGGGCATCTCAAATGACCACGTACATAATATTTTACATGAACATTTACATATGAGAAAACTATCCGGGTACGGCGTTTGCTCACACTGGATCAAAAGAGTCAAGAAGAGCGTGAACAGAATCTAGAGGAATGTTTGCGTGGCTGCGTAACAGTGGACGAAACATGGATTCATCACTACCAGCCTGAGACCAAGGAACAGTCAAAACAATGGGTTGCAAGCGGGGAATCTGCATCAAAGAAAGCGAAAACCGTTCCTTCAACAGGAAAGGTTACGGCCACGGCCTGGAATTTTCGTGGCATAATCTTCATAGACTGTTTGGAAGAGGGCAAAACAGTTACCGGAGTTTATTATGTATGCGTCTTTGCTGGATCGTTTAAATAATGAGATAAAGGAAAAACGACCACACTTGTAGAAAAAGAAGATTCGTTTTCACCATGACAACGCATCCGCTCACTCTTCTGCAATTGTGACCGTAAAATTGTTCGATTTACGCTCCGAAGTCATTTCGCACCCCCCTACTTTCATATTTGACTCTCTTAGAATACTATCTCTTTCCAAACATGAAACAATGGCTGGCAGGAAAGAGATTTTCATCAAACGATGAGGTGATTGCCGAATCAACTGCCTATTTTGAAGAGTTGTGCAAATCATACTATATGGACGGGATATTAAAACACTCGAGCATCGTTACTCGAGTGTTTTAATGGAGACTATGTGGTAAAATAAAATATGTTTGTCCCTAAAAATTTAAGGTTTCTTCATTTTTGCACTGACTTATTGAACAATCCTCGTATTTATACATTACATAGCGCAGGTAATCTAAACGGGTTTTTTTTTTTTTTGGAAAAAAATATTCCAGCACTGGATTTTTATTTTTTTTTTCAATCTTTCCGGCTTCCGCATGCAAAGACCAATATTTCACAGTGTACTGGTTGGTGTCTGGGAGCTGTGTGTACTTATACTAATCGGTGAAACATTCCTACAAATAGAAAACTTAGGTTACATTCAAGGTTTTAAGAGAGGATGTTAAAAAAAAAAACAGGCAAATACAGTGAAATTAAAAAATATTTAATTAATTTAATAATAAATATTAGTATATGGAATTCTGATACCGAAATTTCATGTCGTAACAAATATTCGTTTTGAGTCTCAAAACATCGCTAGTGTATTAAAACAGCGAAGACAATGAGTAATTCAAATGCAGTTCATTTTATTTTAAATGATTTATTTAAATAATGGTTGGGTTTTGAATGCAACAGTGTAGCATTCAAAAGACACTTTTTTCACAAATTACACACATCTAAATGCAATGCGTTGGTAAACATTGTTATTATGCCAATGCAACACCAAGAAAAAGGTGTGCAAGTTTCGCTGTTAATTGTAAAGTAAAAAAAAAATGGAAAGACAAATGATACCACAACAACTGTCATAACTGTGATACAATAACAATGACTAATTGCATATGGTACATTCAATATTTACCCCAAAACTCCCAAATATTATAACATTTGATTATAATAACGTTATTCCGGGATGGTTTTGGTATTACACCTACGATGATTACTAAAAATACACACTTTGTCTTTTACATGTTATTCTTCCCATCCCTTACTAAGTAAAATATCCCCCCCCCTAGAGACAAAATATGTCATAGTCTAATAGGAGCATGGAACTAATGATAGATTTCGAATCTGAGGAAGAAGACCCCAAGAACGAAACCAGAAATTAAGGAAACGATAATACCATAATGATAAAACGATAATGTCATAACTGGTCAATGTCAATTGACCAGCATATCTATACATACGATATGCTGACACTACTCCGATGCTTCTTATTCGCATTTGTAGCTGCTTAACACTGTTTAGAAAAATCAATATTGGTGCATTAGTATATGTACGACCTTTTATCTTCCATATTTTGAATTAATCTGAAATAAATAGTAGACGTTGTAAGTGAAGTTGTAAATGAAGCACGTGACTGTTTTTTTTTTTAACTGCTGAATGTAAATAGTCTTTCTTGAGACCTATAAAATATAGTGTTTAAATCAGCTTCAACACGAGTCCTGAATACTGATTGTTAACTTACTTACCTTTGGTTCATCTTTTGTTGATGTGAACATGAAATTCTTTACAAATTAATCATATTCATAACGTTTCAGATTGCCTCTCTAATTTCATACCTTTTGAAGAGACGCACTATATATAGGTAGAAACCAAGCGAAATATTTTATATATCCCCTTCTTGAAAATATAATGGACCACTGAACCATGTAATGGCCATTTTCTCTTTACAGTACTTCTCTGTGAAGTACGGAAGAAAATCTGAAATTTCTTGATAGGCAGCTCCTTGACAGTCGCCACTTCATTTCCTTAGAGACACAATAGTGTACAATGTCTTTTTTTTTTCATTCTGAAATACTTTTTTGTAACTAAATTGGGGGAAAAATATCTATTCCCGTGATCTTGTCGTGCTTGTAGTTAATTTTCTGCCTCCTCAAATAACTCAAGTTTTCCAAACGAAGTTATGTATATGTGCTGATATAACTGCAAGGCTCTCCGATCTCTTAATATCACAAAGTAGGTTCGCTGTAGAACCTACTTTATAATATTAAGAGATCAGAGGCACTTTGTGACAGGAGTACTTTGATCAGTTACAAAAACATCCGGAAGTTACCGAGCATCCAGTGTTAAGAGAACGCCAGATAATTACACACATGGCGCCTTTCTATTTTATGGTGCGTCTGCAAACTCCAGTGTATCATTTGCAGTTAACTTAACAGTTTTCTTAACGAAGATTGAACAAAGAGCCACATGGAAAATTTTTTGTTTATTTCTAACGTAGTTAATATAAAAAATCTTAACTTAGTGTAAAGAACAGTTCGGAGTTTTCTTAGACGCGAGAGAAAATAAATCGCATTTTATAAATTATTAATGTTTAAATTTTAGATTGTTTATCAGGTGATGACGAATATCGCAGTCGCGATATCTGTCAAAAACACAGAAGTCAGTTCAAATGCTACCCTTTCTTCTGTGTTGTTGTAGACGAAGAAACGCTTCCGAGTCATCAATACAGAAGAAAGGGTAGCTACATTTGAAAAAAAAAAAAAAGAATAAGGCTCATGAAACGAATCAAGACACCCCTCGCTTTTAATTCAATATCGGTTCTTTCCTTCCTGTTATTTTGTCAGAATAATAAAAGCGTCAAAGTAATATATAACTATGTTTAAGTTTATATCAGCAATGCTAAACTGCACAATAGGTTAAAGTGCTGGAGACCCCCCAGCTCTCTTTCATGTCATCTTACAATAAAATATAAGGAAACACGTTTTTACTTTTCAGTTTTCCAGAGTTACTCCTTCTTTTGAATCCCCAGTAACTATTAATAAGGTTCTCCTCTCAATCGTATTTCGAAATCATGATATAAATTCAACGCAGATTATGTTTGTTCAGCAACACTCTGATGAATATTTTGAATTCAAACACTATTAATTCAGTCTCTTTTAATGCATTTTTTTTCATTAAGAATACTGCTCACGTTTCGATTTAAATCCAGGAAACGTTCTTTAAATATTTATCCTTGAAAGCAAACTGTGTTTTTTTTTTGTTCAAAAATTGTTGGACAGAGAATGCAGTGCATGCGCATGGCTGCAAAATAGTTGGACTGTTCTTGATAATGACATTTCATAACACTTCAAAGGTACGTGAATTAGTTTTACTTATTTTAAATCACTTATTTTAAATCTATTTGGTATTTCGTAACATTCTGTTTGAAAATCCCAGTATATAGTAGATAACCGAGCAGTTCAACTGCATGTACAATAAAGAATTACCGATAGGGTGTGAAGTCTCCAGTCTTGGTTATTGGAGATGTGAAGTAATCTTAATGCATTCCATGTTTAATCTCTAAAGCAGGGTTTTAGGATTAACTAACCATTAACTTATGACACGATAATAACATCTCTTGAATGGAATTCAGGTAAAACCCTATAAGGTGAAATACAACAGACTGGAACTCTCATTCATGAGCAAAAGATACAATAATACCTAGTATATAACAATTTTATATTACAAATAATATAAATTTGGCCTATGTTAATACCTAATAGTGATATTAATCCTTAAACTGTGGCCAATTTTTATAAATAATATAGGCAAATATTTATATAATAAAATAAAATAAACAGGTTGGTTAAATAGGCCAGTTTAACGTCAATTCTCTCTCTGTAAGCTGTTTTATACAAGTTTGTATCTAATTAAACTGGCAATTAAAAACAGTTATGGTAATAAATCTTATCCAGTTTCTATATTATAAATAATATCGGCATATATTATTAAGTTCTTGGAGAAAAATATTTGCCATGTATCGTATAGTACATAAACATTTTATTCAACGTGTTTCCACGGGAAGGAGATGTTCTAAAAATGTCTAATATATTGTGCAGATATATCACACTCTGTACGGAGTGTAGACAGATCATGTGATTATATTGCTATATGTGCACCTCTCTATCTCTCGGTGAATAGACGAGTATTTAGAGTAATGGCTTATATTCATTGAATACGTCCAAATCAGTGAGACATTGGACTCCTCTTAACAAAGCCAAGATGAAAACAGAATTGCTTTAATCGACAGCCTTTCTCGTCAAGATCGAATGCCACTATTGTGGCACGAGCCATTTATTTACGGCAATAGCTTGTTATTGATGAGGTAGGAAGAATTGGCTGTAAGGTCATGTACCTTTGTTTGCCAAGAAAAAGGATTTCGTCTCCACTGAGTCCAAAGATTGGTAGTAAACAGGGGATTGATGGCGGACAAAAATAAATGGTTTTTGGAGATAAGGAAAACTCAATTAGATGATTTTTTTTATATATAGCATTTATACGATACCATTGCAAGATAAATGTCGTTTTTTAGAACGAGTAAGTCGGACGATTGGTGATGATCACATACTATATCTATCGCATTGTCCTCCTTCATCACTCTGAGAAAAGCAAAGTGAAATCGTTAACTCGAACATCTTAAAAGAACATTGTTCTACTCTACTTAATTGCATGCATTTTACAACGGAACAAAACCCTAATTCTTTTTATTATTTTAGCCAGCTATATCTTTAATTCAAGAGTATAACAAATAGCTGAATAACACTTCCCTATTTGCAAACCTAGCAATTCACGCATATCCTTCCCTGTTAAAAAAACTTATATATATATATATATATATATATATATATATATATATATATATATATATATATATATATATATATATATATATATAACTTATTTAACTTATTTAACTTATTTAATATCAGGTCATTTAAAAAATCTTTTCTGTGTCTTCATGTAAAATTAAAAAAAAAAAAATAATAAAAAAAAAAGAATGTATTTTATTATCCCTGGGTCGGATCTAGCTGAACGGAACTGCTATTGGCCAATTGTACTCTAGTTATGTGGAGGGAGATTGATAATCCATTATCTTTGAAATTCATAAGTGTTCATATTGTTTTCTAAATAATATGCAATTTCTATCAAAATTCGAAAACTTCGAATGGAATTTGATTGGTCATTCTGGCCTTTTATCAACCGAACCTTGAGGTTAGTTATGTGATTGCAGTTGTCCAATTTATGTTATTCTTCAGTTACTTAAGAAGTCTTCCGAGTTCAATAACATAGATTGAAAGATGTATTTCCTCATCATACTTCGAGCATATCTTGTCTGATTTGACTTTGGACTTCCCTACAGGCAAACGTTTTTTTTTTCCCTCCCAAGAAGGTTAAAATAGCGGATAAAGTTAGTTTCATTTGCAAAACAACTCGATAAATGGGCTTTGATTTTTCACTATAAACTAGAAGACCTACTCCTTGCAGTCGGATGAAGCATGTACTTTATTAGTACAACATAAAGTTTTTTTTCGAGGCATACAAGCTATATTTCATTTAGGTGCTCCAACAAAGCGCCTCTAATTTCGTTATTTATATACATAACCCCCCCTCCCCCCCTCCCCCCCACACAGCTCTCTTCTGTGTTAATGTCTACAGATATTGTATGCTGGCGATGAGTTCATCCTCCATGCAGCAATACTTCGAATTAATGTGTCAGCAGACCTCATCTTGACTCTTTTGTTCACCCGTAAACTTACAAAATTATATTGTTTAAATACCACGGAGTAGAATATGTTTTCTTGGTCTGTTATTAAAAAGAGAAATAGTTTTTATGCTCTACCACTCTAAATTCGAGAAGATTCTTTTCAACAAAACCAAAGTGTTATAAACATCTCCGGTCGTAGGTGAAAAATGTACACTGTAATTTTCAGAGCATTTTATTTAATTTATGTAATCATATAATTTATATGACAAGGGCAATTTTTGTAAAGCTACCCACGTCAACTCCCAAAAAAGCATGCAAAATTGCTTTGTAAGTTGGCGAGTTCCATGTTTTCAAGTGGACGAGAAAGAATTTCAAATTTAACTTTTTGTGTCAGTATGATGATTTCGTATATTTAATTATATTTCGTTAACGGTGTAGTAAAATAAATTTATCTCTTGATAAACATAAACATCTATATTATTAGTACAATACTTGAATGGATGATCCATGGAATCCGAAACGCTCCAGCCGGAGACTACTCATATGCAGTATATGAAGAACAAGTAACTATCTTAAATTACAAAACTTTAAAAAAAATTAAATATTAATTAAAAGTATTTCAATAAATTATCGGTGTGTAAAGAATCACAAGGTAAAAATTGAATGTAGGCGGTTACAGCTGGTGCTCTTATTATGTTAACCCATTTAGATTAAGGTGCGTGTATAAGGGGTTTAAAACTCCAATTTTACAATCCTAAAATAAAGTTAACCTTTCTTGGAGCAAGTATTTGCAATTTAGTATCGTTAAATGTTCCGATATTCTTTACACACTGATGCTTTTTGAGAAGACACTAAACCAAACACTTGTTAATTACTTAATATTTAAATCTTTTACTGCGGTTACGTATTCCTAAAATTGTACATACCCCATACGTTTCTCAACATATGGCTCTACACTACACTACACTACACAGTCCGGTCACTCCGCTGTACATGTAAAATGTATCTATTTGTATGTTAATTATATGTATGTTCTATGGACCACATTTTTTGGTTTGTATTACAAAAAAAAAGGGAAAAATTCTGGACAAAAGAGCTCTTTTTAAACTCAATATGCAACATGCATACGAACGGGACATACAAATTATCAAAGCACTCGTGTTGAAATATAATTTCTTGTTTGGAAATAGTGGATTTTATACATATATCCATCATCTTCAATATATCCGTTTTGAAACATAGTATATGACTTACTATATTATTCTTATATGAAAAACGTTGCCTTTAATTTTTGAATTCCTCTTGAAGGATAATTTTAAAAGTATGGCAATTTAAATTTTACAACATCTTTAAAAACAAAAAACGTTGTTCTTATAATTTTTTCAGATAAAAAAGAAATAGAGGTTTATCCCATTCGTATGTATTTTTATAAGCTTCATTATATTTACACATGTCAGTGTATTAAAAACACACTTAGACTACAACCGTTTTTAGATGAATCATGTGACACATGCAACAACATATACAACCTTTATAGGTGGAATTGCTTTTACGTATGTTAATAGGGTTTCTGTTTTCGTTCACGAACATAACTACAATGAAATTCACAAAATATGATTTTGGCGAATGAAAATCTTCTTTCAAAAACGTATTGGAATCTATCACTCAGTAATGAGTACTGTTATTGCGCTGTACATATGCAATGAATCAAATGTACTGTTACGTTAAAAGATTCTTGTAACTACTTAACATACAACACGATTTGAAACATAAATTGTAAACCAAACGGCTATTTTTCTGGCATTCTTAATAATAATTAATTATTAATTACGGTTTGAAACTGTTGATTTCAGGTTTTGATTGTTGATAGTTTCATTGTTTTCTCTGGAATATTGTTTATAACAAATACACGCTGTTCAAAAAATGTAATTTTGTCTACATAGTTTTTCTCATGCAAATAGTTTTGATTGAAACTAAAATATAAACAATTCAGCAATTTTTAATATAAATCTTAAATGTAAATTTGCATTAAATGCAGTTTAGCCATTGCGTAATTATTATTACCACTTCGATCAGTTTGTAAAAAGAAAAAAAATAAACACAAATGAGTTCGATGGAATCGAAATTGAACCCTTGTTTGAATATTATTATGCTACCTTATCAGAAAGGAAGTTACTGTATTATGTAATTATTCAAACGATTAATTTGAATTCAAACGAATTCAAACTTCGAAATTATTCGAAGTTACTGTATTATGTATTATGTAATTATTCAAACAATTTTGATTCCATTTGAGAAAGGCGGATTTTATTCATCACTTTTGAGACTATTGGATCCGCTAGTCTCATAAGTATTTGATATTACACATTGTTGTTGTTTCTTTTTGAGGCTTTGTTGATGGAACACGATTAGCTTAAGGGTTTGATATTCATGTCATACTAATTACAAAATAATGTCATTCTTGAATGTTGAATGCTATAGTAGGTGAATATGGAGCTAAAAATACAATCCGGATTCCATTTCTAAATTCATTTGTTACCTTCCTATTCTGGATTTGATAATTATGCACTTATAAATTCAACATATTACATCGAACTGTTTTGTTGCAAGTCCATTATACGAGAGTGTACTGGGGGATGTAGAAAGGAGAAAGGAAAAGTAAAAGACAAAAAACAAAAGAGGAATAAAAAAGTAAGAAAATAGAGAGAGAAAGAGAGAGAGAGAGAGAGAGAGAGAGAGAGAGAGAACTAATTAAAATGTTCTAAAAAGAAAACTAAACAAAGAGAAAGAAATAGAAAGTGAAAAAAATATATAAAAAGAAAGATCAAGAGAGAGGAAAATAACGATGATATGTAGATAGACTGAAAGATAATCAGAAGGATCGAGACACACACACACAGAGAGAGAGAGAGAGAGAGAGATAGACCTAAATTCCACGTAACTCAGCAGTATGATGAAAGCATCTTTTAGCTTTTATCACATTTTTTTCACGAGCTAGGCTAATTTGCCACCTATCTGTGATAATATGAGTGGTAATTTTTAACCAATATTCTTCTTCATCATGACCACTAGTTCTTGGACAATTGTTGGATCCACTAGTCTCATAAGTATTTCATATTCTACATTGCTGTTGTTTCTTTTTTTTTAGGCTCTGTTGATGGAAAACGATGAGCTTAAGAATTTGATATTCCTGAAATCCAAACCCTTCACTACAGAGTAGGGAATTTTTTCATTTCACTTCAGTCCTCTGATAAGCATGGAGGGGAGGTTTTATGTCAGCTCATGAAATTCATCTCTCACCTTAAAAGACATTCGCTAAGCATCTGTACCTCTGGGTCGATTCAAACCCATACTCTGTTATTTACAAGGCGTATATGTTAACCACTCAATCAACTAGGACAGCAGAATAGGAGTTTTATTGAACTGGATCCTGATTCTTTCCAGGGAATTTAAGTTTTTGAAATAATTTTCCTCAACCATATCGCAGTAGCAGCATCTGCAGTAGGAGTGTGAGAGTGTGCTTTGAAAAACTGCTACAATGTATCAAGCATGTATATTTGCTGGCGTGCTTCTCTGCAGGCACTACTAACAAAAATCCGAGTTCTTGTGGAAAAAAAACAGCCCCAGACCATTAATTCGTCACCAATACTCACAGCTGGTATAATACATTCCGTCATAAGCACGAGCCAAAATGTACTTCGCAGCCGTCACCCTAACATCCACCATCCCATCAGAAATGGATGGCGCTCCATATCATCGACTTTCAATGATCTCTGGAGCAGTTATGATGTTGTTTAGACTAATATAGTCTACTATATTGATTGTTATGGCTCTTGATTACTGATTGGTTCATATGGTTGATAATTTCTACTATATATTCTGAGCACCATTTGCTTCAGTTTGTTAATTTTCCCATGTTTTTTTTTTTTTAAGTGATCCGGCACTTGAATATTTCTGTCGATTGATAAAATAACCTCAATTGATTTAGAGTGATGTATTATTTTATCGGAATGACCAACAGATAGTCCACTAATATGGCATTGTCTTTTGAAATCTGTGGTATTTGGTCAATTTATGAATATATCTGATTAGTTTATGTAGCCATTATAAGATGTGACTGGAAAAATTTAAATATCATGCGATTCCAACTAAAACGAGGCTGTACCATTATTTTAACTTAGTTATGTCTACCAATTCCACCCAATAATATTTATTGTTCAGAAGTCAGCTTTACATATTTCAGTTTATTCTAGGAGAGATAAAACAATAACGAAAATAAGAAAATCATAATATTTAAACATATACCGAAAGATTTAAGAAAAATGTGCATAAAATGATAATTTTTAAAGAAGAAAAAGAAAAGAAAGTAATTAAAATTATAGAAAGCCAGTTTAGACCTAATAAGAAGGAGAGGAAAACACAGCAGACATATCATTCATATAATAAAAATAAACCTAAAGAAATATTTCTGAAGAGAACTGCAAACTTTTCATATCAGTGGGACCCTTAATACGATTAATACAGATTGGTAGGGCCTCTGCTACTAATGGCACACGATAAAAGTTAAGCAAGCTTGAGCGCAGTTAGTAGTTGGAAGGGGTTCAATCGTTCGATGCTGTTGGCACACTGTCCCTCGATGAGTCTTTGGACTCCGTGAAGGTGTCACATAATAATAATAATAATAATAATAATAATAATAATAATAATAATAATAATAATAATAATAATAATAATAATAATAATAATAAAATGGTCAAAAAAAAGAAAAAAGAAAAATAGTGGTATAAAACGGGAAAAGAGAAAGAATCTATATATGAGTATCCATAAACAAAGAGATTATAGAGAGAGATAGACAGACAGACAGACAGACAGACAGGCAGAGAAAGATGATAAAAATCGATGATGTTAGGAGAATTTTGAGAACGACTGGCATGCCAATACCATGTTTGGCTTGTTTTTACTGACGCCAGGAGCGAAATCTGAAGAAATGAATGGCGGTTTCCAAGTCTCTTCTTCGCGCAATCGGATTAGAACGGCGAGTTTCCACTAACAGCGTTGTTTCCTCTGGTAATAATAACATTTTTAACCAGTAAATCAGCAATCAAGGGGATTTCTAATAAGCAGTAACAGCTCATTAAAGGCCTTCGTTCACAGTTCAAGTAATGAACAAAACACTTCAATGAATACCTCCAATTCAATGAATAGGTAGGGCCACTGCTACTAATGACAGACGATAAAAGTTAAGCAAGCTTGAGCGCGGTTAGTAGTTGGAAGGGGTTCAATCGTTCGATGCTGTTGGCACACTGTCCCTCGATGAGTCTTTGGACTCCGTGAAGGTGTCACATAATAATAATAATAATAATAATAATAATAATAATAATAATAATAATAATAAAATGGTCAAAAAATGAAAAAAGAAAAATAGTGGTATAAAACGAAAAAAGAGAAAGGATCTATATATATATCAGTATCCATAAACAAACAGATTACAGAGAGAGATAGACAGACAGACAGACAGAGAAAGATGATAAAAATCGATGATATTTGGAGAATTTTGTGAACGACTGGCATGCCAATACCATGTTTGGCTTGTTTTTACTGACGCCAGGAGCGAAATCTGAGGAAATGAATGGCGGTTTCCAAGTCTCTTCTTCGCGCAATCGGATTAGAACGGTGAGTTTCCACTAACAGCGTTGTTTCCTCTGGTAATAATAACATTTTTAACCAGTAAATCAGCAATCAAGGGGATTTCTAATAAGCAGTAACAGCTCATTAAAGGCCTTCGTTCACAGTTCAAGTAATGAACAAAACACTTCATCGAATACCTCCTTGGTTTGTAGAGATATTTCTCTTCCATGTGAAATCGAGTGCGTTTGATTTTATTAACATGTGCTTTACTTACTGATTTCATCCTGACGGGAGGTATTAATATGAAATTTTAATTAAAATTTTTCCACGCGTTTAAATATTTTCTTTCACGATTTCTACCTGAAGCACCCTTTAATTTCTGTATACAGTCTAAAAACACGGAATTTTTTAACAATTTTTTAAAATCAATATTTAACAGATTCAGAAATCAAATTTCTAAGGAATGTGTGTGTGTGTGAAATAAGCTACTTCCGATTTCCAATTTTTCCCATCAAGCGTCGCCATGACAACAGCTCACTTTCAATGTCTTTTTATATTTAAAATTATTTATTCCTGGTATTATTATTAGTCATGCCCATGAAAGGAAAATGGTGATCTACAGATCAATTTAGTGAGATCAGTAAGTTAGATGATCAGGAAATCCTGCTCTAGAAATCGTACACGAAACTTTTTTCAAGAGTCAAACTGAGAATTACAGTAAAGCAAGCTTCCATCCGTATCCACAAAACTCGTCTATCACGCCTGCAATGATGTTTTGCGTCCAGGAGTCGAAGATATTAAGTTGAATCGAATGTATTACCCAACGAATAAGAAAAATCCACCCAAATTTTCACTTTGAGCTGAACGAAATGGCAATTTTGAAAGTCAAAATACAGTGATATAAGATAAGATATAATTGTATTTTTTTATAATTAATTGGTGGAATTTTTTTTAAACTGTTTCCCCATGCCTCAGGTTTCTGAACCTATAACAAAATAGTCTGGTGTATGTAGACAAAAATTAAGAGGCAAAAATATCATGTCATCCTATAAGCGTACCCCAAAAAAGTAGATTATTTAGTCGAGTATAATTCTGAATTCTCTATAAAGGCGACCCCACATTAGTCTGCAGTTTCGATTTCAAAGTAACCTTTTAAAATTCTGTTAGATTTATTTCAGAATTTTCAAAAAAAAAAAAAAATCGATTGCATTTATATAAGATACATTATTATGATATTAGGATTGCCAACAGACAATATCAGAAAATTCTCTATAAAATTTTAAATCTATTTAAATGCATCGTTCTTTTTCTTTGTTCATCAGTGGGGAGGGAACTGCAAATAAATAAATGCAAGTTTGATTGTGCGGATACGAAACTAATAATTTTGTACGACACATTGTTTTGATTTCTCCATTGCTGAGACGCTGTCTTTCTAATTTACAATTAGTAGGCGAATAAGAGCGAATTCAAGAGAGCGAATAATTTTAGTTTATCTAGTTCTAGGATCGACTTCTCATTTAAGCATGAGATTGATATTTTCATTTCCTCTGTATTAGCCTATCAGGATACAACATATACGATAATCCAATTTTAATTATATCCGCTACGCAGCACCACAGCTAAACTTTGCTCCTAATGAGGTCCATTTGACATTTGAATTACGATTCTAATAGCCGAAATAAGACGCGATATGTGTAGTAGGATATAATATTAATGATATCAATTAACATCATCCTTGAACAAAGCAATGAAACTCAGCGAATATCCCTTGTAATTCGTCATAGTTATCAGCAGCTAATATCCAATTACTTTAGAGCTGTATCAGTTCGTTACAGATAGACGCCAGTTTATCACCGAGAACCTACTAGTTAAGAGGGAGTCCAATTTTAAGCGACTTAACAAATTTGGCTTAACAAGCGGCCATGATTGAAATGGTAAATTCACTCTTGCCCGAGTTAAAATACGCATCATACTTGCTCTTGTTAGTCTCACTGGAATTAGGAATCTAATGCTAAGATGTGTAATATATCACCCAAATTGCCTTAGAATGCATTCAATGTTTTAATGGTCAAAAGTGTATTAGCTTTACGGGATACTGGCAACATTTGTTTAGAAT
Source organism: Typopeltis vanoorti (assembly GCF_054136105.1). Taxonomy (NCBI): domain Eukaryota; kingdom Metazoa; phylum Arthropoda; class Arachnida; order Uropygi; family Thelyphonidae; genus Typopeltis; species Typopeltis vanoorti. The sequence continues at coordinate 24,181,425 of NC_143565.1, read as the reverse complement.
ATATTAGTGAAACAAGTAGACATTTCGCCTATTATCAGAAGATTTAGCTGCCTGCCCTCACGTCTGATGCACTCAAAGCAGCAATTGTACTCGTTCCAGAGTAATCAAGAAATCTTATTCCGTGTAGTTGATGAAATGGAGAAAGCATGGTCAATGAGGATTTTTCAGTTAAAGTAACTTAATTTGTGGTATCGTATCATTAAAGGAGCCCATTGTTTGTAGAGATAAACACGCAAGATGCTCAGCTACAATTAATTATCTGATCGTAATGGAAAATTCTTTTGAAGGTAATATATGTAATGCAATTTATATACATATGTGAAAAATATATGTGAAAAATTTAATTTTCGTTCATTTTTTTCCTTCCATGGTTTATTGTTATCGAGTGTGATGTAATACAATACAATACAAAGCAACAATAAACTTCTAATTGAAGCATTCAGATATTGTATGGGTGTGGTGTATGTGGCGTACATGGCATCTACAAATGGTACCTTTCAATAATTATTGCACATTAGTAATCTGGAACATGTATATTGTATATTTATATGTACATTCATTTGTATATTGAATGTACTCAGTAACCCGAATACTGAATATTTATTCTGATAAAAAAATTTAACAATAACGTTTTAGCAGTATATATGCACATGCGCTGTGTACTAACGAACTTAGATATTGATATCGACTTATTATTATTATCATTATTATTAAATTATATGTTGTAAAATATCTATATTAAATACTGGGCGCATAAAATATTTGAAATAAAAAGACAAATGACAAAATGCAGAATAAATGTATATTTACATCAATTATTATTATTAGTAGTAGTAGTAGTATAAGTTTTTTATTTATTAATTATTTTATTTATTAATTTTATATATTAATTATTATTAGTATAATAGTAAACCATATCATTGTCAAAAACTATTATTATTATTATTATTGCTTTTGTTTATTTGATTAAATGAACATGCGGATTTAATTATTTTATCCGCATTAAATTTAATGCGGATTAAATTATGTCTGTTCGAAATGATATGAGTTACTGAGGCTCTTAGGAGAAATGAAGGGTTGCGAATGTTTCCCATTGAAAAATAAACCTTTATTCCTTGTGCTGTTTAATCTTTTTACTGTTTTTTTATTCGATTCTATAACATTTTGTATTGTACACCATATCTTTTACTATCTATTTTTGTTGATCATTTATATTATTTGTATTATGTATTTGTATTTTGTGGTATTGTTTGTGTGCGTGTATGTAGATTTATTAATATCAAGCCTTCCTCATCCCACCGCAAGAATGTCGATGAGAAGCGTTGAATTTCTTACTTCCTTCTATGTACAGACGATAAACATTGATACTTGGGAACCCAGATGGCAGTAGGAACTGAAATTCAAAGCCATTCATAGTCCGATTATCTTGATTTCTCTGCTACTTTCCTGAAAATAGCAGAGCATTGCATTGAATGATGTCATTCTTTAAAAGTACTTAAGGGGGATTATGTGGGATTTATGGACATTGTCTAGAGATGGGTCAGCAATTGTTCTTTTCAGGTTATTCTGCTGTCTTTATATAACACTGTTACTGATCTATCAGGCCTAACAGACTGTTGTAATATGTTACAAAAATGTCTTCTAACGCTGGGATTGAGGCTATATTTCCAAATTACTGGAAGCAATTTCTGCTGCTAAGCTGAGATTCTTGTTGCACAGTATGAACGTAAATTTATTTGCGGCGAGTGTTTTTTTTTTCTTTTTTGAGGATTGCGAAAGCACTTCCAGGCGTCACATCTACTCTAAAAGCTACTAGAAGCTAATTACAAACGATATGTTTCAATCGGATGGACATCCGAGGACATTGTTAATGACTGTGTGCATTTGCAGACTATAGAGTATGAATATACATCGGTCAATCTATTTTTTTTTTCACTTTTTTTTTTCTTTTCCCTAGTATGCACAATTAATACTTTCTAATGCCTTCATGATCAACCATTAATTCTCACAATTTTGAAACGCTTGAGTCTATATATTAAATATAGGAGATACAATTGAGTTAGTTAGTAATACTCCTCTTTATTTAAACGTATGCTTAAAGGGAACGAATCTCTAAATGCAAATAAATTCCAAAAATGATCCAATAGTTTAGATTTGCAGAACAGAGATTATCCAATTAAACATATTTAAGGTAACCTCTTCTGTTCAATGATGACGACGCCTTGAAGATGTACTTCAAGAGAATCTTATGGAAAATATTCAAGAGTTTGCCCAGAAACTCAGTTCAAATTATGCCTCCATTCATCAGTGATTTAACTGCTCGGAATACTAAAAAGAAGACTATTTTCAGTATATTTTCATTAGACACTTTTAAGAAACAAGTAAACAATAGAAGAAAGAAAACCTCGAGTGTACAGAAGAAAGGTACACAAACAAAAACATATCAACTCAGTATGAGAGTGCCTAATTCAACTAAGAACATTTATAAATTTTAACTGCACCTAAGAAGGATTTCGACCAGGGAACCGATTTTTTCCAAAAGGCATGAGAAATCTGGTTGAAAATCAGGCGTGACAAATTCTAAGAAGTTGGCGAAGATCAAGAATTCCATTTCTGATGTCTTAAACAGACCGTATATCATCGGATAACTTTCTATTAAGAAGTCAGAAACATGATTAAACTAGTCATATGCCAAGGTTATATTTATTTATTTATGTCTGTTAAAATTTAATTTAATTATAAGATAGTATTAAAATAAACAAAAACATCCACAATTTGTTTATGGAATGCAAGTTAGCATTTCTAGTCAATTAACACATTCTTTTCGCATTCCTTACTTAAAATTCAGAAGAATTTTATAAGCATGAAAGTAAAATATTCATAATAGGAAAGTAGCAAACAGTCATAGAAATGTAGAAAAATGCACTTTATTAAAAATATAGTTTAGAAACTTTTTAGTTATCTTTTTAATTTTAAAAATTACAAATCAAATGACATTTTACTTATTGCGTACCATTTTATATCAAATCTCAAATCGCAGATTCTTGATTTACACTTTTTAATGACAGTTAAATAACATGATACATTAGCGAGATGTTTATATCCCGAAATATTCCATTAATTTCTATTAATTTAAATCCGTATGCATGAAAGGTTCCAACTATGTACTATTAACAACTGCGTGTAGAAATTACTAGGTACAGTAAATAATTTATTCGCAGAGATGCAAACAGCCATAAACAGTCTATATCCTGGAGGTAGAATATAAAAGGGAGAAATCGATTTTTATCCTTATATCGACACTGATTACAGTCCTTCCGACTTCGTTGGTCATTATACTCCTGAACGTTTCAATCCTTACTCTATAATTTCGACCACAATCATTTCTCATTCCACTAGTATTTAAATTTCGCTTGAAGAGTGTTGACATCTATGGGAGACTGTGTAAATCCCACTGCAAATTATTCATTCTGGACAGGACAACCCCCTTAATCAATACCCATTCGAACAACCAAATGCATCAATGAAAGGGTTCAATATTTTTCCTCATTCTCAGTTTGTCCAAGTAAGTGAATTTAAAGTTCAATAGGAGGATGGGAATCCACAACCATCACAAAAAAGAAAATAATGAATGGTCCATCTCTGTGTACATTAATTTGGACCTAATTGAATAATGGATAGTTCTTTTAACGACTATTTCACTGTTTGTAGTCGTTATAAAAATCCATTAAACACTTCCATGACCTTCACGTAAATAGGCTCGTTTTATTGTTTTCCATTTAAAGTGCAGAACATGCCGACTCTGTGAAGAAAGAAAATGCTCTCTTATCATCAGTGTGAATATCGATTTCTTTTGGATAGTAATTGCAATTTAACAAGCAGTGCTTGTTAAATTGCAATTAACAAGGTTAATATGCTTTGTCATTACAACAATCTTAATCGCTGTAATTTCTGCAGAAATAATAAAAAAAAAAAAAAACATTGAATTTTTTCACCCCCACAGCAATCAACACAACACAATAAGAACAAGTTCGTTCAACAGAAACATGATTAAACTAGTCACATGCCAAGGTTATATTTATTTATTTATGTCTGTTAAAATTTAATTTAATTATAAGATAGTATTAAAATAAAAAAAAAAACATTTTACCAAATTATTTTAGTTTCATTAATTACAACGGTTTTATATAAATATAAAACGATAAAAATAACGGTTTTAGACATTTTTATCAAATAACTTATATAAGTTATAATTATGAGAAATGTGTTTCTATTTGTAATGTTTCAATTTATTTGTAATAAATTATAATATTTGTAATATTAGTATATTAAAATACAGAGTTGTTCGTACATTGTTTAAAACTCATATGGTGTGAATAATGCAGTTCTTATAAATGGCAATATTCTATTCAAATACACGAACCATCTGCAGCTCTCAAAATAATGGGTTTAGTTAGAATATGGAAGTTTATCATCAGTACAATACCCGTTTCGTAAATAATGATTGAAATGCTTCTGTATGTGCTTATTATCATTAATAAAATAACCTTAATTCCTATCCTATCTCTTGAGAAATTAATTATATAACTCATCGACAAAGTGCGCTAAAATGATGCGTCGTTTCTTGCCTTTTAGAGAAAATCCTTTTCCTTGCTGACTTCTAATAAAATTGAAAGTTAATGTCTATTAAGGAACCAGTTTTGTATTAAATTGGAAATAAGACAAAACCTTTCTTAATCTGTTAGTAACTCGCAATGAATAAAGAATCAGAAAATGAAATAAAAGATTACAAATATTCGGTATTAAAATAACTGGAAAACCAGACTACTTTTCTAAGCTTTGAAAATTAAAAATTAGTGCAATTTTTTAGATAAGCAGTACTATATTTTATGAATGTTTACTCAGCAAATCGCTTGGAGTAGGCAATAATAGATTACAGCCAAATGTTTGAGAGTTATGTAAAATTCCACTCGATCTTTATTTATCGATGGGTTTTGTGCTTGTATATTGGCAATTGCGTATGTTTTCGCTGATATTTCTTTTTTTTGGGGGGGGTGGGGTATAAAATTCGAGTTTATAGTCACGCTCAGGTTCCAAAATTCTGGACAAGATTTGAATCCAAAGCTTTTGAAGTGAGTGTTAGCGGTTGCGTTTTCCCTGAGGCTAATACAAGAGATAAAGAGAGAGAGAGAGAGAGAGAGAGAGATAAGAAAATAGAAAAGGAAATAATGCACAGCAAAGTATTTTTTTTTCTGTTTCTAGACATTTCATAATGCGTTTAAACTGCAAACTGATTAATGCCTGCAATATATCTCTTAGACCAAATGAGATGCAATTTCACTGTCTCTAATTAGTGAATCGCTTTCATCATTACAACGAAACTGAAAGACGCGCTGTTATTTAAAATGCTCTGAGGATAATACACCTCCATTGGAGTCTAAATCTTTGCGTTTCGTTGGTTATAATGGATTCCTCCTCGTATGTTCTAAGACTTTGTTTCAACCTGCCTCACCCTACTAATTTTATTAAGATGACAAAATTCTTTCAGTAGAAGTCTGAAGAGATGGAAAAAATTAGGATTTTTTAATGTTCTGTACGATGATTGAAATACTATTTCGTACACTTCTGGACTAATGCCAACGAAAAGATAACTTAATTTGCATTTTGCTATCATCTTATTTAATCTCCCCCTTAATATTATCTTGCAATAACAAAAGAGAGGAGAGCTAGTTAGCATTCTTACACGTGTGATGACAGTTTAATAACTTTAACACTAACGCATTTAAAGAAAGATATTCCTTTTGTTCTTTTTAAAGCGTTCTTCAGCGCAAATATTTAAAAAAAACAATCAAAACAATTGAACACAATATTTTATTTAGCATTGATTGGTTAAGGCTATCCATCCGGTAAAGCATTCTTATTAAATTACGTCCATCTTCTGATTCGAATCTTTCTGGCGATCAAACTCAAATTTATTTCGAGGTTTCCCAATTGCTAAACCTGTAGACAACTCTACTACCATAAATCCTCACTGTAATTAGACGATTTACAAGACCTAAGTATCTAATGTCATAACCTAATACGGGAATATGTGTCGATTCGGCTGACGCTAGTCTTGTAGTTCTCAGGAATTAACATCCAGTTAATGATACCCAATACTTGGCTTATCATTGTCACAATTAAATGTCACTCAGAAGATGGTTATAGTAAACAGCCAATTATGCATTCCATATCATAAAAATATATAAAATAAATACAATATTGTACGACAAAAAGCTCACTGAAATAGAGGGCTATGATAATTTATACTTTCAAACTCACCGAATGTATTTACATGAAAAACTAATTACAAGTAAACTGATGTCATGAAGTATTCGGAATTTAGAGAAGAATGTAAGATAGAAACGGTTTTATTATAGAATTAGTATTTATGGTATTCGCAAATTATTTTATAACTCATGTTCGAAAGAGAAACGTTTGGTTTTAATGACATCTTTAAGCTAATAGCTTAAAGGTGTCGTTAAAACCAAACCTATAAAATTCTTAGTTGCAAATAATGTAATTGGAAAACCATCTGAAGAAACCAAGGGTTCGAACTTAAATTTTCTATTGCATCCTTCCATTAATTCTCTTAATTATTTAAGTCTTTTTTTTCATAACTTTTAGCTGTTAATGTGATTTACAAGCACAAGCATATAATGGTCATGACATGAACTGGTTGGAAATACAAGAGTCACTCTTCAATTCCTGAAATAATACAGTAAAAAATACCTGCAGTTGTAGTTGGAAATATATTTCAGGAAGAAAAGAAAATTTTCAGAAGTTATTAAATGTTAGTTTACTTCTTTTATGATAAACCTTGAACTCGTCAATTACGTGAGAACAGCGTACATTAGTATCCAAAACTGTTGTTATGCAAATCACACTAAAGTTACTCATTTCATTTCTTCATAAATATTTTTATCTTCTTTAATTATATATACTTATTAAAGATTTATAAAGAAATAAAAATATCTTCTAAAAATATGAAAAGAATTACATTAATATTGGAATTTTTATACTAAAATTGAAAATCTTTATAGGACACCTTTTATAATATTAAATAATCGATATTTTATAGTCTTGTAGTTTACATGCTCTAATCATGGCAGGGGATAACAGCAATAGCCGAGCCTCAGTTAGAACTTCATTCGCTACAGCATTGCCATCCATTATCCCCAAGGGTATTGGATTGAATGAATCAATCAAACATGTAAACTACATTGTAGTTTACATGTTTGATAGTGGATGTGAACAATGGAGGGATCAATCGACCGTGAGATGCGGTGATTGATTCATTCAATCCAATACCCTTGGGGATAATGGATGGCAATGCTGTAGCGAATGAAGTTCTAACTGAGGCTCGGCTATTGCTGTTATCCCCTGCCATGATCAGAGCATGTAAACTACAAGACTATAAAATATCGATTATTTAATATTATAAAAGGTGTCCTATAAAGATTTTCAATATTCCATCCATTTTCGAGATTTTCGATATTCCATCCATATACATGTTTGATAGTGGATATTCACATCCACTATCAAACATGTAAACTACAATGTAGTTTACATGTTTGATAGTGGATGTGAACAATGGAGGGATCAATCGACCGTGAGATGCGGTGATTGATTCATTCAATCCAATACCCTTGGGGATAATGGATGGCAATGCTGTAGCGAATGAAGTTCTAACTGAGGCTCGGCTATTGCTGTTATCCCCTGCCATGATCAGAGCATTAATAGCTCAATAACGCCTTATCCCTACACTGTCCTTTACAGATAACGGGGAAGATGAAAAGCATTCTTGCTTCGCCCCTTTAAGCCAGTCCTTATGAGGACTATAAGGATGTTTGATAGTGAACGATCAAGGATTCATTCAATCCAATACTCTTTTTTTTTTTTTTTCCTGCTGGTAGGACCTCTTCCTACGGGATTTTCTCTATCTATCTACTCTACCACCACGGTCACAGTTCATTACGCTTTTTCTTATTCCTAGGACTAACTATAGCTATGACCTCTCTACTTCCTAGGGTTAAAACGCTTGGGTTCGATACCGAACCCACTCTGCATAAGAGGAATATCTGTCAAGCACTATGCGAGGCAGTAGGCTTCTCAAACATCTATGGATTCACCCCGTACGGGCCCGGAAAGTACCAGGTAATCGTCAAAAACAACGAAAGAAGGGACAAACTCCTGGAAGGTTTCAAATGTGGGGAGATTGAAATCAACCCCTTCTTAGTGGGAAGCCTGTTCAGAACAGTGAAGGTTAGCAGATTCCCCCTTGAATACATCGAAAAAAGTGATGATGTCATTCACAAGGTGTTCTCTAAATGCGGAACGGTCAAGAACATAAAACTGGGAACCGATCCCGACAAACCGGAATGGAAATCAGGAGACGTCACCTTCACAATAGAGATGAAGACGCCCGTTCCGAACTTTGTCACTATTGGCTCAGCTAGAGTTATGGTGAACTACCCAGGTGTGAAGAGGCAATGTTTTAGGTGTGGTTCCTATGAGCACCTGGGAGCAGAATGCGGTAAGGCAAAATGTAGTAACTGCGGTGATTCTGGGCATTCCCTACAACAATGCAATAACCCTTGCAAAAAATGCCACCAAGCAGACCACAGGTTCAACACCTGTACACAGAGATCATTAGCAGAAGGTGCGGGGGGTGCGATACAACCGCTCCTCACCCTTCCCCCCATCCCAGACAATACGGAAACACCCATAGAATGCACCTCCGCTTTTCCTCCTCTACCCACAACAGGGTCCAAATCTAAAGGGGGGGAACAGGAGAATTTCAAACAGACCATACTGGTGCCAAGAAACAAGCCCAAAAGCCAAAGAAAAGCAGAAAACAAACCCCCCCCCTCACAAACAGAGACGCAGCGGAAGACACACAGATAGAGGAAATGGAAACCTCTACTGTCAAACGCCAGAGGGAGTATGCGGAAGAGAAGCAGGCTACATGCAAAAGACTGCCCATTGGGGGAAATCCAATCACCCCCCACAACTGACGCAGAAACAAACCCCCGTCCATTTCCCAGAATAATAAAAGGGGGAGCTACCATTCTCCAACTCGTTCAAACAGACCAAGAAGGTCATGAAAGGTTTGTCACCGCTATAGAAAGGGGCCGCGAGCCACGTTTCTTTATCCACTACCAGGAGGGTGCATCCAAACCCTGTGTTAATCTGGAATAGGGAAACTTCGTCGTGACTGACATTCTTAGCGAACAACAGGACTCCTTCAGGAACACCATCGTAGCCAGTAATCTGGGCTGTAATCTTGAAATAGCAAACGGGGAGGTACTAAACCTCAAACTCAACTATTAACATGAACAACAAATTTCGCGTCGCCACTCTCAACATTAACGGTCTGCGCTCCGTCTCCGCACAACGCGCTGTTTGGAGCCTACTCTTACTGCATGAGGTTCATGTACTCTTTCTTCAGGAGACGCACTTTTATCAGTACTGGGACATAGAAAACTTCTCCAGAAGCTTCCCCGTTCAGAGCTTCTGATGTTTCGGAGAGCGCTGTGCGAGGGGGGTGGGAATCCTTGTTCATCAGCCTATTCTAGGCGGGTTTTTCAATGCACAGAAAGATGCTGCAGGACGTCTAGTCTCTATAGACTGGAAGTTTGGAGGTAGAGTCATCCGCTTCCTTAATGTATATGCCCCCAACAACGCCCACCAGCGAAGCGGGTTCTTCACGTCCCTAGAACCCTACTTACATGGGGCTCAGTATATCATCGCCGGGGGGGACTGGAACTGCATCGCTGACGTAAGATTTGACAAAGTTGGTGGCAACATCAACTCCGGTACCGGTGGCTCTAGGGAACTGCAACTAAGCTGTGATAATGTCGACTTCATCGACATATGGAGGAACATAACCCAGACACAGTAGGTACCACATGGGCGAGAGGAGGAGTCGCAACTCGACTAGACCGCCTTTATATCTCCAGAAACCTAGGGCCACGAGTTATCTCGGTCAGGCATATAGCGGTTGGTAGCTCGATAACAGACCATAAAATGGTTCTGATGAACATCGAACTACCCGAGGTCGTAGAAACATCGAAAGGGCCCTGGAAAATGCCTCCAGGCTTCCCCAAAATTTATAGCAAGGATTTGCAGCTGCTATGCGAAAGAAGGAAAAGGGCCAACTGGGAGTGGGACGCGTGGGCCCAGTTCAAAACCGAGGCAAAAGAGCTCTTCCGAAATATCTCCAGAGAAAGGGCTCACGCGCAAAGGAAAAAAATGAGAGAGCTGTATCGAGAGCTAGGGTGGTACCGGGCTAACCAGAGAAACGGTATTCCTAGCGATTCGCTTATTAAAGCCGTGGAAATCGAACTCGAGGCACTTCGACGGAAAAAAGTCGCCGAGCTCAATTTTCGCACCAGACTGTTTCTCCGGCAGGCGGAAACACTGTCAGCCGCCTTTTACAACCGGCAGCGCATAGCAGCACAAGACGAGAAAACGGTTCGGCAAATTCATGCTAACGGGCAAACACTCACAACCACGGGAGACATCCTGCAGCAATTTTCCCAGCACTACACGAGAACCTATTCCGATGAAGCTGAGGAGACAGGCGACTTCGGAGTGCAGAACATTGACAACATGCCTGAACCCCTCAGAACTCTTCAAAAGAGACCAATCACTTCGGAAGAGGTTACTTGAGCCTATAAACAGCTTAAGCTACGGAAAACCCCGGGCCTGGATGGGCTAGGCGTTGAGCTCTATCGCTCAGCCTGGAACTTCATCTTGCCTATCCTGGTCTCACTATTCAATGCATTCCTATTCACTGGTGACGTACCTGCTGACTTCGTTAGCGGGTACACAATTTTCATCCCCAAGAAAGGGAGAGACCTGAATAGCATGGGTGGCTGGAGGCCCATTTCCTTGACTAACACAGACTACAAATTATTCGCAAGAGTGATTTATAACCGTCTGAAGTTGGGCATTGGGAGTGTGCTAACCAGCACTCAAGTATACGGAGTTCAGGGAAGATCGATGTAGCTCAACCTCTTCCTGATAAGAGACTTTCTTCGCTTTGTGACGAACAAGGAACTCCCACTTGCACTCGTATCAGTAGACTTAGATAAAGCGTTCGATAGTGCAAAGCACAACTTCCTGCACTATATCCTAGAGAAAGTCGGAGTGGCGGCCTGCGTAAGGGAAGCAATCAAAAGCATGTACGGTAAAACAACAACGCACATTGCAATTAATGGGTTTCTTTCAGAACCCATTCCCATACGCAGAGGGGTTCGGCAAGGCTGCCCCCTTAGGTCCCTTCTTTTCTCTTTAGTACTAGAGCCTCTTCTAAAAAAAATTGATGAGACGCGCGCAGTAAGAGGAATACCGCTACCCTTAGGCTCCAAACAGAGCAAAACTTTCGTATATGCCGATGACATTGTCGGAACCCTTAGGGATCCCGAATCGATTTACATCTTCTTCGGCATACTGCGAGAGTTCAGCGTGCTGAGTGGTCTTCACACCAACCCAGAAAAAACAAGAATCAAAATTTATGGGAAATTCGGCCCTGCCAGTCTTCCGTATGGTCTGAAACCCACAACCGGCTCATTAACAATACTAGGAATTCCCTTCCTAGCGACCCCACTGTTGCAAACACAAAACTTAATAGAAATATGCTGCAAAAAACTCAAACCCTTTAACCCCAACTACCTATCATTCGAAGGTAGAGCAACAGTTATCAAAACAGTCCTAAAACCGATGTTACTGCACACCATTAACCTCACAAACATCACAGACACACAAGACAACGCCATTCACAAACATATCACTAATTTTTTCTGGAACAACAGGAAACACGAGGTGCGCAGGGCCTTTCTCCATCTTCCCCCCACACAAGGGGGATTCGCCCTGCCAATCCTCAAATACTGCCACTTAACCAACACTGCTCAGACCATACGGAAAGCACTGGCATCAAATCACCCTTCGGCAATCTGATTAAATACTTCTTAGGATTTTTCCTACCCTACTTCGGGATCACTGGCCACCCCGGACAATGTGCAGAGACGGTGCCTGAGTGGTACTACACGATATGCAAACTTTTCAAAAAATTGGCAACGGATGGAGTTCGAGTGCTTCAGCTCAGCCCAAACAAGCTGTACTGGAAAATTTTTGACCACTTTGACCGGGAAAAGCCCGATCTGGGCACAAACGAAGAGGTGCTGTTCACCAACATAAAAAACAGCTGGCGACAACCATTTCATAGGGACTTAGCCTGGGGAATCGCCTACGGCAGACTCCCGGTGAAACTGGTAAAATCAGCCTACAACCCGCGACCGTGCAACCCCTTCTGCGACGTCTGCGGCGCGATAGAAACCGTAGGGCACCTATTCTTTCACTGCCCGCCAGCACAGCGTGTTTGGCACAGACTGGCTGAGGTGCTTGAGATCCCAGCGCTCACATTCGCCGAAATAGTCTTTCTACAGTTTCCTCCCCCAGTAACCAAAAACAAGAAACACCTGATTTTCGTAATAAATGTGATTAAGCACCACATTTGGAAAATCAGGAAAAAACACCTTCTTAACGAGGAGGATCGCATCTATCTCCGTGTTAAGAACTATCTCTCAGCCTACCTCCGCCGCTTCCTGGAGCAGGAAAGGTACTTACGGGGAGAAGAGCGGTTCCTGAGGAGATGGTGAGACCCACCAACCATCTGCCAGATCATACAGGGGGGGGGGGGGGAATCCGGTTGTGTCTGCTCCTATAACACCTTCAAGTTGTAGGTGTTGACGCTATCTCGATCTTCCTTCCTGATCAGCGTTTAACCCACAGGTATGTCTAGGCCTTTCACAGTTGAAAGTTTTTCTGTCCCCAGGTTGGGGTTGACCTGAACAAACCCGGACTGCGAAGGCCAACATCGAGGTGGTCCCCAAGCCCTTTTCAGGGCGGGGTCTTCCGGGCCAGGTCATCTCCCTTCTTTTCCTGGTTATACTGTTCTGGGTTTGCTCGGCAAACTCATTCCTCTATAGAATTGACTTCCACATAATCTTTAGATCTATTTACACTTGTTAAATTTGCTTAGTCTCTCCTTTTTTTTCATTTTCAGGATTTTTCCTTTTTAAAAGTGAAAAATCAACGACCGTTTCAGAAGCACTCCTGGGGGGGGGTCAACAGCTAAAACAGGTCAGCTGAGGCCTCTTTTATCTACTCTACTACTATGCACTCTATCTTTATTTCCTCTCCTACTATCTGCTGAATCTCAACGTATCTTACTCCACAGGCCAATGATGAGATACGTTGAACTCACAAATTATTATTATGGATGGCAATGCTGTAGCTAATGAAGTTCTAACTGAGGCTCGGCTATTGCTGTTATCCTCCTGCCATGATCAGAGCTTTAATTGCTTTATAACACCTTATCCCTACACTGTTCTCTACAGATAACGGGGAAGATGAAAAGCATTCTTGCTTCGCCCCTTTAAGCCAGTCCTTATAAGGACTACAAGGATGTTTGATAGTAATGAGGGCCTTTGTTACTTGTATTTTTAGTAGCTTCTGTTTGGCTGTGAAGAATAGAATATAATGCATATAAAATATATCACGTAATGTAAATAAACGAATAAATATAATATAATATAATATAATTAAAAAAATATATAATTCAAATGCATAATATATAAACGAATATAATATAATTAAAAATATATACATACATCTTCAAGGCCCACCTTTCCTAATTGGGTTGTGGGGGGCAACAACTACAAGAGGAACTTCCAGTGGTCACGATCCTCCGCCACCAAGCTCAGGTGTTCTGGTGGGTTCCCAAACGTGTCCACCCAAGGTTTTGGATATAATCTATCCAGGCGAGTCCTTGGCCTTCCACGTGGCCTCCCACCCTCTGGCTTGGCAAAGAGGGCCTGCTGAGGGAGCCTCTCTTGTGGCATTCTGACCAGGTGCCCGTACCAACGTAACTGTGATCTCTCAACACGGAGAATCAGCGGTTGAGTATTCAGGGTTTCCCGAATTGCAGAGCTTCTGACTCTGTCGAGTCTTGTTAGCCCCGCAACCCCTCAAAGGAACCTCATTTCAGCCGCTTGGATTCGTGTCCGCATTCTTTCGGTCATTACCCAACTCTCATGACCATAGGTGAGGATGGGAACATAGACTGTATTGAAGACAGCCAGCTTTGCTTTCTGGCTTAACTCCCGCTTCAATACTACAGAACAGCCAAGCTCCCGCAATATTGAGCTTGCTAAGCCAATTCGAGTATCTAGCTCTACGTCCCATTTTCCATCATTCATGAATATGGACCCAACGTATTTATGAATGATGGAAAATGGGACTTCTCCACCTGCCTCATTGGGACTCCACTTACATGCAGAGCGCACTGTGATGGTTGTCTTGAGACCACAAATGTTTCAATTTTGGCCACACTGATCTTCATTCCGGCATCTGCACAAACAGCTACAAACATATCCAGGGTCCGCTGGAGGTGATCTGTGGAAGAGCTAAGCAGAACTAGGTCATCTGCAAAGAACAGACGTCCAATGCTACATCTTCCAATTCTGACACACTCACTGCCTCGGCTGTGCCTATCAATCCAGTCCATAAATATTATGAAAAGGAGAGGTGACAGAACACACCCTTGGCGGAGGCCAACGGAGACTGTGAAAGGTTCAGACTTCGTGCTGTTTACCCTGACACAAAACTTTGGGCATTCATACAGGGACTTGATGGCAGCTAATAGTTGGCCATTCACTCCATACTCTTGTACTACTTGCCAAAGCTTATCCCGAAGAACCCGGTCATATGCCTTCTCCAAGTCTACAAAACATGTGTAGACATTCTTGGCATATTCCCAAAATCTCTCAAAGACTTGCCTTAAAGTGAAGATTTGGTCAGTTGTGCTTCTACTAGGATGAAAGCCACATTGTTCTTCCTAGAACTTTGACTCAACTATGCTCCTGCACCGTCTTTCCAAGCACTTAGCATACACTTTCCCAGGCAGGCTGAGTAGAGAGATGCCACTATAGTTACTGCAATCCTTCTGGTCTCCCTTCTTAAAGACTGGTATTATTATGCCTGTCTGCCATTGCTTTGGTGCTCGCCCAGATATCCAAGCAGCCTGACACACTCGAGTGAGCCAGAGAACACCGTCTCTATTTAAAGCTTTTAGCATTTCGGGCGGAATTTCATTATCGCCAGCAGCCTTGCCCGATTTTAGCGATTTTATTGCTAAATGTACCTCTTCTGCTGTGAGACTAGTCATTGCCCCGATCAGCACCTCTTGGATGTCCACAACTGCTCGGCCACGCGGGTTAAGAAGGCTTTCAAAGTATTCCCTCCATCTGTGGAGGATATCCTTTTCGGTTGTTAAAAGTGCATCAGAGGCCTTAATTGCCCTTGCAGTGCACGATTTCCACCCTCGAAGGCGGCGGATGGTCTGCCAGAATACTTTGTTTGCATTTGCATAGGATGAGTCTAATTTTCCTCCAAAGTATTCCCAAGCATTCTCTTTTGCTGTCTTTACTGCCTCAGCAGCAGCTTTTCGTGCCTCAGCATACCGCAAACGCATGTCAGGTGATCTGACCTTAAGCCATGTTAGGTAGGACTCCTTTTTTGACCGGACAGCTTTTTGGAGACTTCTTGGTTCCACCAAGGTGTCCTTTTCTCACTGCCCGTTGCCACGCCGAGCCGCTTTCTGCCAGAGCATGAGAGTGCAGAGGTAGTGACAGCTATTCTGAACTGCTTCCACTTCTCTTCAGCATCTGCAGTATGCTTGGGAATCTCTTTGAATCTGAGGAAATGTCATCTGCAAAATTCTTCCTCACAGCCTCATTTTCCAATGTCTCCCATTTCACACAGTATAGCTACTTATTGTTATGTCCCTATCTTATGATCTTTGTTTGTTTGTCTTACAAACTGTCTTCGTCTATATTCTCCTAACTTCTACTTTCAAAACATCACCAAAGTTTCTACTAATATCTGAGCTACTGTTCCCCGTAGTATCCCTAGTATTTGTACTTTAACTGCGCCCTTTGGGATATTTAGTTTAAGATATTTTGTACATAAACAGAGAAAGGAACTCAAATATCTGAAAGTGCTACTATTGCAGTCGTGACACTATTTCTTGTTACTCAACATTAATTCCTTAAGCTTCTCGTTTCTTAACATTAATTCCCCGCGTGGTTAGGCTCGAATGTTTCTAAGCGGTGCATTGGATATAGCAATATCAGACAACTTTCTTCATCATTAAACAAAAGGTTTATTATTTCTCTAAACATGGTACATATCAAAATACACAACTAAATTACTTACACACTAAAATTAGCTTAATACAAGTAGTTGGGCTGTGATTCGACAAGAGTTACTACGATCATGCCGCCACAAAGTTTCATACAAAACATGAATTCACTTAACATGGAATAATTAGATCACCACACATTATTGGGTTATTCAACTTCAAGTATACTAACAAAAACATTAGTTATTCTAGCACATAATTATGACAACTCCGATTCTCTACTCATCACACTAGGCATTCGAATTCCTCAGGCTACTTGATTACTCAATTCGCACTAATCTAATTCAATATTAACAAAACCATTTACTTCACTAACACACAACTATGTCATTAACTTTCCTTTTACAAAGTAGTAGGCACTCAAGATTCTTAGGACAATTAAATATTCACAAATTATCAACACTGGCTAGTTTACTTTTAACACTCTCTCAAATTCTAAGTCCTATTATAATTTCTCCCTAATCACTTTAACAGTTCGGTATTATGACAATGGTACCTATCACAAACAACGTTTAGTTAACATAAGACAAAGTTCACAATACCTTTCTTTAGCTTCACTTACGGGCCTTTACCTTCTACTGAACGGACTTGCTTGCATAACTTCTTTGCAATTCAGGGCTGTATGAACATCTGCGCCACCGGCTGTACTATCCGAAACGAGTACATCGATAATTTCACAGCTTCCTATGATTCTTTAGTATATTTCGCTTCCTACATAGGAATACGGGAATAGCCTTCCCGCTCACCTTCGATTCCTTGTTGTCCCATGAGGAATAAGCCATATCTCTCCACTCAGGAACACCGTGAGGTCCACTCGAAAACAACTAAAGCCCAAGAGAGCCTACTCCTCGAAAAAAAAACCAAAAGCCAAGCTCAAAAAAGCCTTGAAGGGGGGGGTTACCAACCCTTTTATAGCTCCTTCCTAACGGCGCCCTTTCTTACTTCTTTTTCCCACCTCCTACTGGTTTTCCGTCTGTCAACCAATTGGGTGGCATTTTGGCCCCCATACGTCATTTTGATCGGCAACTCGTAACGAAGTTCCTATCCTGGCATAGGCCCTAAGCGATATTCCGTTATTTCTCTTGTTAGCCTCTATCTTAACCCCCTTTCAAACCTTTTCTCAGAATTCTACTTAAAGCTTAATCCGTGGCCTCTTACATAGCGTATTTCATGACTCATCTTTTTATACTTATGCACTAAACTCTTTCATTCTTAATCGCATTACTATATTAATTCTTAGTTAGCTACTTATTTAATACAAATTCCTTGTTTAGTCATAATACATCTTAATACATTCTTTTCTTTCGTTATCTTAACTAAACAATAGACCTTTACATTTTTCTCAATTTATACTGGATGCAAGAATATTACATTAACTAAATTATTCTTTTTATGCAGGGGTTTCTATTTATGTTATTTATTTTTCATGTTACACCATGATAACTGAGGATACTATATTCTCAGGATATCAGGTGTAACATTATGCCTACCAGCGTTGATGGTAGCATCTGGTTTCTGAAGCCGTAGAGTGCACACAACAAGGTGGTGGTCAGTTGACAGTTCTGCCCCTCTTCTCACACGAACGTCCAACACTGAGGAAAATAGGTCTGCTGAGACTATAAAGAAGTCAATCATAAGTCAACCATAAGTCAATAATATACTTATGTACTTCTCCGTGCTGGAAGAAGGTATTCATTATAGAAAAATTGTTAGTACAGCAGAAGTCCAATAATTTCAACCCATTTGCGTTAAGGTCAGGGGCGCCGTTCCTCCCAACCACACCGCTCCATGTCTGGTCATCTGTTCCAACGTGTGCATTGAAGTCACCCATTAGCAGGACTGATTCCATGTCTGCCACCCTGTCAAAAGCAGCATCCACTTCCTCTAGGAAGGCAGAGTATTCTGACTCCAGATTAGGTGGTGCATAGGCTTGCACCACAGCCAAATCATGGTTTTTCATCTGAAGCCTTAACACACATACCCGTTCCCCCCCTCCCCCCTTGGGAGCCACTGAGCAACACAATCTGACAGTTGGGGGCTTATGAGTATCCCCACACCCGCCTGAGCAGACATTGTCGGGCTCACACCAGAGTAGTAGAACTTCCACCCCTTATCCAGGTCGACAGTACCAGAGCCTCTCCTCTTGGTCGAAGGAAGCCCGACTAAGTCTAGCCGGTAGCGCTTGGTTTCCTCGACCAGTTCTAACCCCCTCCCTGTCAGAGAGAAGGTGTTCCAGTTGCCTAAAGTCATAGTCTGGTGCCGTTGTCGTTGCCCCTAAACACCTCCCCAAACGGGTAGCGTTCCCAATGATGGAGTTTACTCTAGCAGAGTGCTGAGGAGTGGTGTCTAAGGGAGACTGTAACATATTTTTCGAACGGGTCCCTCTGCCTAAAACCCAAACGCGTCCCTTGGTAACCCGCGCGACGGACGATGCGGTATGAACAGTTTTTGATGGCCTGATCATGTTACAGTGTTTGATAATGTCCTGTTAGCACAAGACGAAATGACACAGCAAAATAGGAAAGATTCCCCTCGAATACTCTAATAGCATTCGGGGGAAGAGAAGAAAGAAAGAAGCAAGGGAGGAAGAGGAGGGACCAGTCTACAGATAATATAACAGATGTATATTACATGAAGTAAGGCATGGTCCAGCATCATGTACTTCGGGTTTTCCATGCCCGTACTCACTAAAGTGAGCTCCTGAGTTCATAAAAATATAAAATTCAAATAAATGTACTTATTTAAATAACGTATGTGTATGTGGTGTACAAGGACATTGCTGCTTGTTCAATAGAGAAGTGGAACTCACGCTATGAGAAGAAAATAAACATTGCTTAAAAGTAACATTTTACTGAGCTCATTCCTGGTTCAATTACTTCAGGGCGAACTTTTTATTCAGGAGAGTGTAGCAGACTTCCGTTTGTTTGGGTGAGAAATGTTAGATTTCACTTTAAATCCGAATAATCGTCAGATAAGATACGATAACATGTTTTATTTTGAACTGGAAAGACAGGAAAGGAGAAAAATCAGAAAAAAAAGTACAGATTCAACAGAGGGTAAGAAATACATAGAGCAACAATTCTTTATAAAAATAGATTTTTCACAACTACTGATTTAGAGTGTTTCGTGTACTGGACATTTCATAATAACATTACACATAAGAAGATAATTAAATGTTAAACAGGATATCAAAGACAGTTAAGTAGAACTTAATATGGTAGTGTGGTAATGTAGTATATCCAAATAAAATGAAACTTGGAACGTTTCGAAATATTACTGGGGAGTTTAAGAGGATATAACCTTGGGCGCAGGAGATGCTTAGTTTCTGCTATGTAAAAGACACGAACTTCCTGTATCTTCGCCTATAATAAATACCAAGAAAATTCTCTCCTAATTTTTTAAATTTTTCGTAGTTATTTTATTTGGCTATAAAAATATTATGGATCTTTAATATTCTTTTACAAATTAAAGCCTTCCTGGCTCTATACCATCTGTGCTAATTTTTAACACTTCCCACTAAAGAACATGTGTAGTTTTTCCATTTATCGGGATTCCAGCAATTCATATTTTAAATATTTTAAATTGATAGAATTCAGGTAATGATTTCACAGTAAGAATAATTAGATTTTTTTTCATAAAATGAAAGCAGTTTATTATTAATAAAATAAATTATGAGATGTTTAATGTTGCAAATGAGACGTATAATAAACGCATCATCTGTGGTTGTTCAATTACACACAAAAAGATGGTTTGGTTACGAATATACAGTTTCGTTGTTTGTTTTTTTTTTGCGGGGGGGTCTTAGTTGTTCCTCCAAATTCCTTAAGGAACAGCAGGGTCTGCAAAAGCTATTCATCTTTTTTTTTATCCTTGTTATATGATATTTTAAAAACTCATTGTCTCACATTCTACTAAAGCGATCTTCTTTATGTATAGTATTATTAGGACGGCCTGACGTTTTGTGGTCCGGTGGGATATATTCCAATGCTGTATGATAGACTCCTTGATTATCTTTCCAAGATTTATGTCAAATCCACATCGAATTGAGATTTTTCTTTGGAGTGGTCTTTATTACTTATAATTTAAGGCGAACTTATCCGAAATATTATCCGCACACATCTGTATAAAAGAAATCATTTCATACATGAATTGAATATTTTAATTTTTGTATCTTGTTGAATATTTTTTACTTTCCCTAACGAACAGGTTGAAGTTCCTATGCTAAGTATAGCACAGTCATCTCTTCAGCACTGCTATGCTATTTAAAATTAAAGCTGTTTCGATTTATTAATTTTCAATTGTACATTATACCCTTTTACAATGATTTCCATTTTGTTCCATTTTATTAGTATTTATTTTCTCGCCAATTTTGAATTATTAGGCATGATTTAATCTCCCTTTCTCCCTCCCTCTCTCTCTCTGTGTGTGTGTGTGTGTGTGTGTGTGTGTGTGTGTGTGTGTGTGTGTGTGTGTGTGTGTGTGTGTGTGTGTGTGTGTGTGTGTGTGTGTGTGTGTGTGTGTGTGTGTGTGTGTGTGTGTGTGTGTGTGTGTGTGTGTGTGTGTGTGTGTTATTGATATGACGTTATTGATATCGGTGTTATTGATATGACGCAAATAAATTTGTTTTCCTTTATATATATAAGCAACCCCAAAGTTATTATTATTTCTAAAAAAAGAATAAACTAATAATAAACTCTATTAAAATAAAATTTCCCTCATGGAGATATTGCTGTAATATTACTATAATAAGAAATGAATAAACTGTGAACGAATGATGGGTCTTTATGTTAATCATCCTTTCTTTCATGCTTACATCGTGATCAGAATACATTATGGGAAAATTATGGAGACAACTACCGTGTTAGAGCAAAACTTTAATTTAATATAAATCAAAATAAACACTCGACGTTTCGACCTTCATATCAAGGTCATCATCTGGAGCATACACATATATACAGAGAAATAAGCTGCACTACAATCTACATGGTTTGCTAAAGTTACTGACCAATCGATACAACAATTATTGGCCTGACCCCAGGTGGGAAAAAAAAAACCTATACTACATCAAAGCTAGAGTCCTATATTATTATTATTATTATTATTATTATTATTATTATTATTATTATTATTATTATTATCTATTACGATACAAACTTAAATTGGGCTGAAGAGCAACATGTGTGTGTGTGTATATATAAATATATAAAATAAAAAATAAAAATAAAAAACTGTAATTACATAGTACATATAAATTTCAACCAATTGGTATGGAATAGTTTCCAATAAAAGCTGAAATTTGCTTAAAGTCCTAAAGTATCTAGATATTAAATAGGCTGAATATGTGCTATCCAAATTCTTGGAATTTTTATGCCACCACTACTGTTGAGATTAGGGTGGTTAATCCGAATTTCACAGGTTTCTTTAAATTTTCTTTCATACCAGGTTTTTTATGATGTAAATAGCAGGTACTTTTCCAGTCAATTTGATATAAGATGTTGAGAGCGTGATCTGAGAGGCCTGCTTCACCAAAATTGTTATATGTAATGTCTTTTGTATTCTTTTAGTATAGTATAGGGATTGTAGGCCCAGTTTCATCAATATAAGGTAAGAAATGAAATGTATAATCCCTATACGTCGAGTGTTCATTTTGGTTTATATTAAACTACAGTTTTGCTCTAACATGGTAGTTGTCTTCTTAATTTTCCATAATGTATTTAGGTTAATCACTTACGCAATAATAATTAGGTAGCATGTATTCCAATATTCGAACATGCATAGTAAGTGGACCTTGCATGTGATTTCTGTAGATATTTAAATAAACGAAGTCTAAATTTTTAGTAGGTGTTATTTGCTACGTAAATACAAAACAGTTTCCAATTCAGTTCTCAGGAGTTCAGTTAAGAGTTCAACTTCGTTCTTTGCAGAGCCTCTTCCTATATGCAGTGGAAGAATACTACAAATTAAACTATAATATCTATCGGTAAACCTAAACAAATGTAATTAGTAACTTCGTTTTTTCTAATCAAACTAATGTGATTTTTTCTAATCAAACTAATGTGGTATCGATCCAAATTCACAAAACTGCATCTTAAGGATAGATGGAAAATTAAATGTTTTCATTTTTTCAAACTATAATTTTAGTTTTTTTTTTTTAATTTATTTATAATATTTTATAAATGGTAACTTTAACATATTCGTTTATAAAATTATTTTTATTAGAGAAAGCAAAATGAAATATATGATCATCACTTTAATAATAAATGCAAATATTTATTTTACTCATTTTAATTATTTTTAAATTTAATCTATTTATCCATGTATTTATTTATTCTCATGGCAAAAGAAGCTGCAGATCAATATCCATACCGGAAAGCAAATCAGGGCTTCATTTTTCACCACGTGGATGTCCTGGAGGCCACCACCATGAAATTGGCGCCTTGAACAGTCAATTACAATATGAATGATCGTCACAATAAGGGTGGTCTGATAAACTCCATTTATGTAGTAGGTAGCCCTGGTTAGTTCTGATCTTGTTGATCAAATCTTCCTAGGAAGGGCAAAACCAGGCTGCGAGCACAGGGATCTTCAACCAGGAAACCATTTGTTGGAAGATTGTTCTTTCCATATGTCAGGTGTTGATGGTAAGGCAGCTGAAGAGAGTGTGTCCATGGACCAGAAAGGGTTTCGTGATTTTAGACGAATACTAGGTGTATTATGAGCGTCTGGTGCAGGGACGGGAGCGGGTTGCTCATTACTTTATTAAATACTTTAAACGAGACTTGTCTTCTCAGTATATTTGGTAGAGGATTGTTAGATAGCAGAGGCAGCCAGGGAAGAGGGATGCTTCTGTGTCCCACTAATTATGTGCATGGTAGAGTTTACCGGGGTGTTTATAGTGTTAGTATGCGCACTTCTTTCCCAGACAGGGACACAGTGTTCTGCTGCACATAATGTGAAGGCTAGTGCAGCGACCGAAAGACATCAGTACCACAACCCCAGGTTGTTCCAGCATGCTGCAAGATGATATTATTTCTCGTTTTAACTTTGTTGGACAATTTGGTACTGTGCCTTTTATAGGTTAGGCTTCTGTTCCAGGCTCAGTCCAAGGTATTTCAGGTAGGCTCATGTTCTACCATTTTGTCACAGAAAGAAAGGTTAAGGTGTCGATTTGCCTCTGCATGTTCAGGTGGAATGCTCTGGACACGGTTTTTGTTGGGTTTGGCTTCAGGTACCAAGTCTGTGTTCAAGACTGTTTCCAGGTTGGCAAAGGAGGTAGACTGGTGTAGGATATCGAGGTCATCGGCGTATACATATTTGCTTGAGCTGGTATATGGCAAGGCAAACATGTAGATGTTAAATAATAAAGGGGATAATACACAGCCCTGTGAAAGATTGTTGTGGAGGAATCCAGGCCTGCTCTTTTTTCACCAATATGGACCCGATCTTTCTGTTGGAGAGAATGGATTCAAAGAGCTGGAAAGTTCTTTTGCATCTTAGGATACTGCTTAGCTATAGGAGGAGGCCCCTGATCCAGACTGTGTCATAAGCTGATGTTAGGCCGATGAAAGTGACTCTGGATTTAAGTTTATTCTGGAAGCCTGCTCCAATCTATGTTGTCAGGGCCAGGACCTGGTCACAGCAACTTCTTACTGGCCTGAAGCCAGCTTGTTCAATCGGGAGTGCTGTTTCGATGAGTGGTGAAATTCTCTTAAGGAGAATTCGTTCAAAGAGCTTAAAGGTGGAGCAAAGCAAGGAGATAGGTCGTAGAGTTTGATATTATTTGGATCTTTCCCTGGTTTGGGCACAACAATTATTTTGGCATCCGGCCACAGTAATTTTGGTAGTTTTCCAGTTGTTCATTTTTTGAGAAAAGGGCGGCCAGCCATGTTTTACCTCGTTGGCCGAGATGTTTTAGAAACTCGGGAGGATATCATCCACTCCTTCAGCCTTGCCATTCTTGGTGAGTTTTAAGACTTCTTGCACATCATCAAGAGAAACTGGCTGTACAAGTTCAGGAAGCTCAGAGACCATCTTCAGATTTTTTTCTGATGGAAGATTGAACAGTTATTTTCCTGGTAGAGCTGGGACTTATCTTGGAGGTTTTCAGTAAATGATTATTTTTACTGAAAACCTCTAAGATTATCCATTTGATCAGGAGTTGCCTCTTGTGGTTTGTATGTTGTCGGTTCTGCACTCCCTTCCAAATTATCTCAGAAGTGACCAAATCTAGCAGGAAAACCAGATTTTCCTGCTAGATTTAGTGAGGTCAAGTTCCTGGATGGTTGAGATCCATCTTTCCTTGATGTGTTTGTCAAGCGTTGCTATGAGCTCCTTAGCAATATTTGGGTCTTCTGTTTTTTCGTATTTGGCTAAAAGTTCCTCGGTATCCCTACTCCAGCATGGGACGTATTGTTTTCTGTAGCCTCTAGGAATATAGGCGTTGGCTGCAGTTTTGATTAGTTTGACAAATCTGGGATAGCAATTAGGAGAGGGTGGTATTGCTGTAATGATTTGCGATCTGCGAAGGTTCCATCTAGCGATTGGTGTTCCACTGATGATTGGATTGCGGTACCTGTTTCTGTTAGTGTAGTACAATACTGGCTGTTAGGGAATCTGTCGAGGATGGTTCTGGTTGTTTGCAGAAAGTAGTCTTCAGGGTACAGATTATGCACAGATCAGGGGTGTAGGTTCTATTCCATCTGCCTGAGTGAAGAGTGCCTTTTTGATTGGCGAGAATTTATCTATTAAATATATGTATCATTTAGATATCAGCATAGTTATGTTTATTTTTATATGCTTGAATTTATTTCATTATTTATTTATTTATTTTATCAGTTTTATTTATCTATTTGCGCTCACCCATTCATTTAGCTCTCCTTATTTAAATACTCAATGATCATCTAATGTATTTTTGTATTTTTATCAATTTTAGTTTCAGTAACGCACCTATAGATATTCGATAATATATTTTCATTAAGAAAGACAACAAAAGCGAGATAGGCTTCATAAAAGATGATAAAATATAACCGATATATAAGAAAAGCAATAAAACAAGTAACACAATAAAAGTAATCGTTATGCATAAATAACTTCACAGATTTTACTCACGCGCTTTGAGAAAATACAGTTGAGCCTTTTCCAAACCTACAAGTGATATACGGTCGTTAGTAAGTGAACTTGAAAAATCGTTAGCGTTCACGATAAAGCTAACGATTTTAAGTGGATTAATTCTTCTGAAATTTTCGTTTGGTGAAAAGATCAGTAATTAATTTTGCCAGCTTCAATGAATGAATCAGTTTACAATGATTACCGCTAGATGCCTCTAAGTACAGACAACGAAATCATCGTACAGAGACAGTTATCGACATGCGAAGTACATGCAGTAAACACTTTTGGCAGCCAAAGTAGATAGAAACTGTTTCCACACTTGTTGAACATCGGATATAATAATAATAACAATAGTGTATAGTGGTCTTAATTATTAACAAAATATAATGACGTGTAAAAGAACACGTGATTCAAGATTCGTGGATTGAAGACAATTCAGTCGACCTTTTAAATTTTTCACAGAAATTATTTTTATTTGTTCTTTTCTTTCACTCCAGCAATGACTTTTGGCTTATAAACATGAGTTTATAAGCCAAACGTCATTGCTGGTTATTTGTGAAAGTCATACGAATCATTTGTTTGTTTTTCTATCATTACTGCTCGCCCTGTCGTCTCCGCTCTTCGTTATTCTTAAAGTGTGCTATTAAACCGCTTTCACATTAATGTCTTTCACTGAGAATGACATAAATTATCTAAGTCCACCACGGACACATTTATCTTTATCTGATTCATAAATGTTCGTTGATTTTTTAAAATGTGTTCTATGTATATCTGCATTAAAGATTAAGTAAAAACACGTGATGAAGATGCGTCATTCCACGTCATGTCATTTCGTTAGGTACATATATAGAATGTTGTTGATCAACGTAGACTCAGTTCTTTCAAAGCATCTCAAATAGACAAAATAGTGTCGCAAACAAATGTAATCGAGAAATGTTGTGAAAACGTGATCTCTTCATGAGATATTAGTTGATCGTTGAAATAAAATTAGTTAAATAATTTCGTCGGTGTCATATGAAAGGCTAAAAGTTTATTTCATTCCTTCCTTCCTTGTATAATACAAACACATATAAAAGTAATAAAAGTTGGTATGAAAAATGACTACATATGAAGAGTGCAACAATTATACAACACGATGAAATGACGTAATATATTTATATCAAGAACTACTTGAAAAATATTAATAACTTAATATTAAAATACGAAAAATTTATAGAAAAATTTTCTCTAATCGATGACAAGAATCGGAATTCCAAGTTTCCTTTCAGGAGAAACAGATGTATGGAAAAAAACGCTATTTTCACCATAACTATGTGATTAAGCTAACAACATATATATACAGTATATTGTTAATTATATATATATATATATATACACGCACACACACACACACACACACACACACACACACACATTCTATATATATATATATATATATATATATATATATACAGGGTGTTCGGGATAAATTTGACATATTTATAATTAATTATATTTTTCCGTAAGTTACATGTATTAACACACACTTCTCTTCATTTAAAAGTTTGGACCCTTCTTCATTCATATACAAGATGTCAGAAAGGATGGATAGCTGGAACCCACCTGAATCATAGAAGAGAATAACTTGTATCATGATGATTCGTGCCCGCCATCAAAATAAGGATATTACGACTGCTGCCCAATGCTCCCTGAATACAGTAAAAACAATCAGGCATGAACTAGAGACTTGCAATGGTGACTACGAGGATGTAGCAAGAAGAAAGATCCCTAGCAGACGATCTGATTGCGTTCGTACAGCAGAATTCCTCGCAAATCTGCAGGAACAGGTGTTGAAGAACCCTGACATTGGAATTCGGGCTTTGTTCGTGGAGTTGCTAACTGTAGTCAAGCCCTGGATAACAAGGGTAGCCAATGGTAGGCCGTATGTATGGCAGCAGGATTCGGCCCCTTGCCACACCTTTGGGAAAAGTCAAAAATGGTTGTCTGAAAATTTCTACGACTTCACCAGTCCAAATGTTTGGCCTCCAAACTCCCCAGACCTTAACCCCATGGATTATTTTGTATGGGGCGCAGTTGAAAAAGACACCAATCGCACTTCCAGTAATACAAAAGCCCAGTTAATGGATAAAATTAAAACAGTTTTTGCGGCCCTTCCCAGGGAGACTGTAGCATCAGCTTGTTCGAGGTTCCGAAGCAGAATTGAAGCTGTGATCGATGCTAATGGTGGTTATTTTGAGTAAATCTTGTTGATAGTATTGTAATTAACTCTGCCTGTAATGTTTTTTTGTCAATTCATTAAATTTATTAGATACAAAGAAGATTTTCTTTTTCCTTACGAAACTGTCAAATTTATCCCGAACACCCTGTATATATATATATATATATATATTGACAGAAATTGATTGATAAGCGGAAAAAGGGTGATATGTTTCAGACATTCAAATTACTGAAGGATTTTTACAAGATTAATTCAGAGGAA
The DNA here is from genome assembly GCF_054136105.1 of Typopeltis vanoorti. Taxonomy (NCBI): domain Eukaryota; kingdom Metazoa; phylum Arthropoda; class Arachnida; order Uropygi; family Thelyphonidae; genus Typopeltis; species Typopeltis vanoorti. The sequence continues at coordinate 24,153,529 of NC_143565.1, read as the reverse complement.
ATTTTTCACAACAGGTCTGGTGATGGGAGAACTAGGGCCATCCATGGAAACTGAACAAGAGTGTAGTTAGCAAGGGTGTTAGAACTATGTTTTTTACTTGGAGAGTGGTGAATGAATGGAATAATCTGCCAGAGTTTGTTGTGGGTTGCCATGACTGTAAATGACTTCAAAACAAAGTATGATAGATACTGTGCGAATGCCAAATAGTTGTTCTTGATATGATGTTTAGGGCCTCCCTCGATAAGTCTAAGGACTCCTGGGAGTAGCCCGTAATAATAATGATAATAATATGTGAGCTCATTCTTGCTTTTGTTTCTCTATTGGTTAACCAATTATTATTTTTTTTCTAATGACTTGATATTTTAAGAGATTTCTTATTACCTATGTGATCTAATTTGTTTTTCTGCCATTCTTATTACTAATTAAATAAGAATAGCTACCTGACAATAATAGTTACATTACAATAATGTAATGTTTAATTACATGAAGTTTTTTTTACACTTATTGAATTTGTTTTACTAATATTAATAATATAAATAGTCAATCATCTCACCACTGTATGATTGCACATTTTGAGTTCTTATTTATATTTCATTCTAAATATCTTTCTAGCTGATTTTGATTATTCTCTCTCTCTCTCTCTCTCTCTCTCTCTCTCTCTCTCTCTCTCTCTCTCTCTCTCTCTCTCTCTCTCCTTCTTTTTACACTCACACAAACATACACATAAATATTTACTCCTGCTCAGCTATTTAGGTAATTCGCTTGGTTTGCTTGATAGGAAATGAACTGCTAAGCATATCCATTCCTCTGCTGTCATATTTGTTCAAAATGACAGACTTCCCCATTGTATCTTGAAGATATTGATGGAATTTTGTTAGGATAATTTATAATTTAACTGCCTTTCCTAAGTGGGTTAATATAAAATAAAAATTTAATTTAAATTACTGTTCGATTCAAATTTTAAATAGTTTAACGAAATATTTTGATTAGTATGAATATTTATATCAATAAATTTCACTGGTATAGAAAAAATGCGATCAGTCGGGATGACAAAAAAGTAACAATTTCAACATGGGCTAGCCTTTGTAGTGTACTGTTTTAAAAAATCTTAATGAAGATCGCTAATAAAAGCAAATATACAAACCTAAGGGCAGAATCCATATGTTATAGAATGGCTCAATCATCTCATCTCATTCCGAAGGTTGTATTTTATAACCTGCTATCACCTATTTGACTGGTTTATACTTTTCAAAATCCAACGACTTTCATTGTTTATATGCTTTCCAATAATAATGGATATTTTCTGTCTTTTTTTAATAATTTTAAACACTACACTGAGGCACTTTTCTTCAATATGTATAATTTGTGGCTGTATTAAACAATTACATAGCTTTATTCGGTATATTTATAAATTTATTAATTATATTAGTTATTTATAATTATTAATTTATATTATTTATTTCTAATTATTAATTTATATTATTTATTTCTAATTATTAATTTATATTATTTATTTCTAATTATTAATTTATATTATTTATTTCTAATTATTAATTTATATTATTTATTTCTAATTATTAATTTCTATTATTTATACTCATTAAAATATAAATTAAATTATATAAATTATCAATTATATTCTGCAAAATTACACTCGTAAATTATAAATTATAAAACAACTGCAGATCCATTCTTCGGAGGAATGTTTTGATTCTTTTGAATAAATTTTGTATTGAGTGCATACCTAAAAGGTGACAAACTTCATTATTTAAGAAAATATAATATTGAACACTGTTCTTCATTTTTAGAAGAAAAATAATACACTTTCTTATAAACAATAATTATACATTAAAATTAATTAAACTTTCCTAAACTATTTTAAAACTCTATTTTTAATTAGAGTTTCGCTTATAGCTCAATAACACCCCATTCGTCCTTTTTCTTCTACAGATAACGGGGAATATGAAAAGCATTCGCGCTTTACCCATCTAGCAAAAAAAAAAAAAAAAAAACTGTTCCATAAATGTTTTATCCATTATAGATAACTTTTCTTATTTTCTCAGATATTTTATCTATTCTAGACTGCCTTTTTCAGAAAGATATTTTATCCATGATGTAAACGGCTGTTCCGTAAATGTATTATTGTGGAACGATAGTTCTAGATTAAATGAAACCTTTTCTAACTGTTGAGCTATCAGTAGTTTATTGATGCATCATATTAAATTGAAACATATTTTATCCTTGATATTATGATTATCTGTTAATTGTAGTTAAAATAAATATTCTTAATATAATCATTATGGATTTATGATTAAATGTCTGAGGAAGCCGAAATACCGAACTAGATAATGCTGTCATCGTTATCCTAGTTTAGAGCTATCAGCGAGTTCTTAAGATCGCTCAGACCTTTTTGGATCCCCTTTCAACATGCTATCCGCAAAGAGCGGTTAGTCAGATTACCAGTTATATGATACGAAATCCGTTCAAATATTTCCGGGACATAGTTTGGGTAATATATATATAAAAGCTGTGTGCTATTTGAACATATTTCCTCTTGTCTCAATACTGTGTTCTCAGCATTTTCCCATCTGTAAGCAGGTGTCAAAACTATTCTAAAGGAACAGTTTTGACACCTACTTACAGATGGGAAAGATTCGTCTTAAGAAAACATTTTAATTTAAGAAATAAAAGGAAGTCGCAGGATACTCAGGGCACTCGAAAAAAAAAAAAAAAAAAAAGAACGTATTCATTCATCAACGCACTACGAGTGGTTAAATGACGTAATCACACCAAGCTTCGTGCGTGTGTTCATGTTACGATACACATCAGCTTACAAAACAATGCGCCAGCTGGCCCAATTTCTTTATAATAATAATTGTCTCAGAGCTTTTTTTCTGTCCTTGACTAATTAAATTTATTTTGGAAAATTAATTTTATACAGATATATTTTATCCGTCACAATAATAAAGTCAGATTAATAACAAAATAATAATTTATAATCGATATATTCTTCCCATGATATCCAGTTTGATGCTATCACCAGATGTAATGCTGAAGTTGGTTTTCAATATCTTCTGTATCCTTCAATTTTAACTGCTGAATTATAAACCAGATATAATGTACATAATATCTATATAATGGAATAGTGTAAATGGAAAAGTTTAATTTATTATGGATCCTTCTCTTAACTTTATTCCAGATTTTTTAACGTTCCACAGCGTTCTGCTTTCAGTACTATTAGGTTATTATTACTACTAATATTTATACGTCTAAAGAAATACTTCACTAGCAGTTTTTCACGATTATGAAGTTTAGAATTTAGAATATTTCTTCATATTGAATGAAAGTGATATTGAATTGCTTCACTTTAAGATTCCAAATATTATTAATAGAAACCATTTTATCCAGTCGACACTACGTTGTGAGCAAAAACATAAAATTTTTGGCGTGTTCTACTATGCTCAACTTTTAAATATTATTACTATTTCGTAATGACAATTGAAACTCCTCAAATGTATAGAACGTTAGCATTGTTAGAATTACAGTTTAGATTACTCTGGAACTCTGAAAAGTGTGGTGGCCTTGCCCCGAGGGATAAAAAATTATCGACCACTTCACGACAAACGTTAGTAATCATTTAATTGCAATATCTTCCGCAAATTCCACGCCATAAGCTGTTCCAAAAGAGAGGTGCCCACAGATGCTCTCATGAATTGGTTTTATACGTTTGTGAAGCCTGTGATTTCTGTAGTATATTTGTGATATTTGTATCATATATCGCTCTATAAATTGTTTTTAATCGATTATTTAATCATCATTTTATCGCGCACACTCATAACACGGGTACCAGAATTATGTCTAACACAATTAAGATCTCATATCTCGTTTTCGATCAAAATTCCCTTCCTAATCAGTCTATTATTTGTCAGGTATCTGGTTTGATCAATTATGATGCTTCAGTCTTCTGAAGTGATCCTTTCTTCCACAAAAAGAAAGAAAGAAAGAAAGAAAGAAAGAAAGAAAGAAAGAAAACAGATCTTATGAATCACTACCATCTTCATCAACCCAATAAAGCTTAGTTTTCCATTTGGATGTATATCATATTGTCTTTGCTCAAACATTGCATGACTTACGCATTCCTGAAAACTAGAATTCGAAGTCTGTTTTGATGTCTCTTAATATGAGTACTTCATTGGTGTTATCTCTTCATATCATTTCCGTAGTGCCGTCGCAAACAATCCGTCAAAATTTTGCCACTTAGAAAGACCTGAGTATGAGTCCTGTATAGAAGGTGATGATGGTGAGTTTTCAAGTGAAGGTGGGTTAACTCCTTCCGTATGACAGTATCTGCAATTATTTCCTTCCAGACAGTCCTATTTTATTCATCCCTCCATCTGGCCAAATAACATGTAATTAACAGGCATAACACATTTGATTTATAAAGCTATTTTATACATTTATAATTTAATTTAATTTCAGAAAATTGTAATTATTTAAATTTATTTTTTGAATTCTAATAGTTGCAGATGGAGTCATCTTCCTGCAAGTGACAGCACATATATTGTAATGCGCTTAATATTTAAGGATTATTATTTTTGCGTTTAAAATATTTTCAGCTGTATTGATAATGGCTATGAAACCTAGCCGAATATGCTGCAAATAATAAATAAATAATTTAATGTAAGTGCCATCTGTTATTTTAATTTTATTCTTATATCGTCTACTAAGGTCTCGATTTTTAAGTGTAGACTTAATATTCCTTAATTGAAAATTAGGTTTAAAACCACTTTCACTTTCCTTAAAAATGTGGCCCATAAAGAATGCAAATAACGGTTGGAAAAACACCTGCTTATCAAATAGTCGCCATATAGATCAAATATCAGCTATTGATTGGCAATTTAAATATACCCATTGCTAATGAAGTACACAGTAAAGATGCGCTTATTTTAAAATATATAATTAAATATTAAATATATATTCATAGATATAAACACATTTGGCTTTTTGATGCATTTTGATAAACGTGATACATTTCAAAAAAACAAGGTGAAAAACAAGACAGAAACAATGGTTACCTAGTAAAACAACTTTGGCAGGTGCTCATAAAGATGACAGCGAATTGGCTTGAAACCTTTTCGATACGGACTTTGAAGGAAAGTAGAATTTATAGAAACAGTTTTCTATGTGAGAACAGAGGATAAAGTTCTACCGAGGTGACTTCCTGTTGGCATTGGTGCTTAGCAATTTTTCAAAAGTATGGAAATCTTTATAAATATCAATGGATACGTGTAGAAAGTACTGCATATTTTATCAAAAAATAAGTTCCCCAATGAAATAAACAAACATCGGTGATACCTATTAAATGCTCAGGTGCGGCGTTTTGGAAAGATATTTTCTGCTTTCAGAGAGATACCCAAAATCCAATACATTATGTGAACGAACTGTAAAACTTCAATCAACTCTGGCTTAGATTATAATATCCCATAATATAATACATCACAAGTTCGTGAATATAAGAATAGCCTTCACTATCCTATCAGGATAATTAAGGTCCCCTCCGTTTAGAACAAGAATGCTCCAACCAACGGATCCTGTTCTAAATTCCTCTATAAGCTTCGGCAAGAGCGCTGGTTTGCTGCTTTCTGACAATATCGATTTTATATGAGTGGTGGACTCCTCGGAAACTAGTTAGAAGGTGGAATCTTTCCGACAGCCATTAGTAGGTATCAAGGGTCAACAGATGTCTCCCACATTCACCAGCACTAGATTTTAGATATCATTCCCTCAGAGAGAAAGTATGGTAAATTGTCTAAGAGGAGAAAAAAATGTGGGGGTGGGGATATTTCTACAAGTTTCTTGGTAATTCGCGTGTAGCTTTGTCAACATCTCTGATTTCTGGAGAGGTAGAGAGTGTTCTGAAACTTTGTATTTCTTGGGATCAATATGCCTTTTAAAACAAATTAAAATACTCAAAGGGTTCAAAACACTGTGCTTATGGGGATATTAAATGACTATTTAATCCCCCAATATTTCTGAATTTTGTAATGAAACACTTGTTTCAGTAAGTTTTTCGGAAATGAAGTCAATCCTCTTAAGATAGCCAAAGAAAAGCAGTTCCAAAACATATCGCCATCTGGCGGATAATTAAAAATCGACACTACCCTCGAATTAAATTTAAAATTAATTCTACTGTTTACCACTTCTTGATTTTGACCAAAATTGAATTGCACGATAGTATCTTTTTTTTATCGCAAATATAGTGTAGAGCTCTGTGTTTTAATAAATTTTTGTTCTTAATTTTCTTAAGCAGGATCTTTACTGATAGGCTTTTCTTACAAAGAAAAAGCTACTTTAGAATGTTTCCTTTTCCCTCCTATTTCAGTGATAGCTTTGAGGAAAGTAGAATCAAGCATGAGAGGAATTGCTATCGCCAACCTGATATCTCAATTTGTAGAACTGGAATCGAGACTGCAAATACTGATAGAGTTTAAAATATATGGCGAATCACATGAGAAGCTTTTAAAGACAGTCTTAAGGTTTAAAGAATGTTTTATAGTGCTGTAAAGAATTTCTCTTTGAGATAAATCCCGACCAATTCTTCTTTTAGGATAAAATGTTAAAGTTCTGCGCTGTCTTGTAATGAACGTGCGTGCACAGTTTAGATTGGATCTTTTATAGACGAAGGGGATTGTTTGAAATGGAATTACTGCAGAACTGCAAAGTTTTCTCTCTCTCTCTCTCTCTCTCTCTCTCTCTCTCTCTGTGTGTGTGTGTGTGTGTGTGTGTGTGTGTGTGTGTGTGTGTGTGTGTGTGTGTGTGTGTGTGTGTGTGTGTGTGTGTGTGTGTGTGTGTGTGTGTGTGTGTGTGTGTTTCTCAATCTTCGTAATGAGTTAGATTTGACACACGGAATCTGAATTCGACTCACATACCGAAATGATATTCAATTTATATATTACGTCAATTTACAATTCGTTGGACTTAATTCGAATCTGAATTCGATTCACATAAATATATCTAAGTTGAATTTGTTTCCTTTATTTCTTTATAACACCATTTCTAACACGCTTAGAAGCTCAAAAGAAAAAACATAATAAAGTAAGTTGTTATTATTGTAAACTTCACTGCGATGAAGATTTCTTTGTGTTAATTACTTTTTATCTGAAGTATATTAGTAAAAGTTAAAACACTCCAGTACTTTTTAAAACTTCGAAAAATAATGATATGTGTTAAAATGTTGTTAGCATTTATTTTCTCTTGATGAACTACCTCGACATTAAAACTGTCTGAATGTGATTTACTGAAAATGCATTATTGTAATTGCTTTCATGAATTATGCACTCAGATCACCACAGAGATGGGGAAAAAATTATCACTTTTATTCTGCTTTTGATAAAACTGTTGATAGTTCTTTATATGAAATGAAAATGAAAATGCAAATGCAAACTCTTCTTCATGGTTCCATGTGCAAAAGTCTTACAACTACGAAACTTAATTTTTGCTTTATATATATAACGTACCTTTTAATATCAGTACAGAGTAGGTGTACTGATATTAAAATAAAATTTTAATATCAGTATCAGTACACCTCAATAAAAAGTAAATAATTGCATAATTCACTGATAATATGGCAAATATATTCTCTTTGTATAATGTATAATAAAAAAGGATATCATTACATTTAGCAGGTCACATATTAAATATTAAAATAACAAATACCGAAGAGTTCTTAAAAGAACTGGGCGATGGACTGAGTCCTTGACTCTTTATCCCGTCATCTGAATGAAGAAAATCTGTGTGTGTGTGGATGGAGTGTTATTGAGCTAAAAAGCTCTAGTCATGACTGGGTAACGGCAATAGCCGAGTCTCAGTTAAAACTTCATTGGCAGCAATTACCATTTGTTACCCTAGAAGTCCTAAAAAGGACTTTTGGCTCTCCACCTCTCTCGCCAGCCAAATACCGAATATTGAAATAATGCAAAACATATATTATCTGTATACAAAATTTTAAAAGGTGTCGTAATTTATTGAACAAGATATGAACAACTCCATACAGACAGTTTATGTTCGACACTAGTTTATCTTACATTTTTTTTTTTCAATTGTGAAATTATTTAGACAATACAGCAAATGAAACAAACGATATTCTGGATTGGTCAGATACAGTCTTGTCATTAAATAGTGGTAAAAGGCTATATCCTTGAATGAAGACACCAGAAAGTCAGGAATATAATATCTAGTCAACATAACTTGATTATCTTTCAAATATTTGAGTTTAATATACTTGAGTGATTTTTATTAATATTCTCCCTAGCTTTTTTTCCTACATAAATGCGTTGTTAAATGATATTTAATAATTGAACAGGTAGGTTAATGAAATGAAATGTTGCTCATGTTATTAGTATAACTCTTTAATATTTAGTTGAAAGTTTTTTCACTTGGTTATACTATAATTAAAGATGCCAACAAATGATGCTATTGGTTTAATCTTTTCTCCAAGTGAAAGCAAACAATGTTTGCGCGTGAAGTATCTTCATAACTTGCCTACTTGTATATTGTATATATATAGAGGTTAATGATTTCACATCAATTGCCTTAACATCCCATAATGCAAAGCACACACTTTTGAGATGTGCATAATATTAAGCATTATGGGCAAAGCTACTACCCAAACCGGTTTCGCCTTTTTTTTAGGTATAGTTAAGTCCAATAACCCTGTGTGATATACATACATACATACATACAAGATCACTGTTAATCTCAGTGTGTGACCCTAACGAATCACTATTGAACGCATAACTTCTGACCCGAATCACTCCAAGACAAGAAACTCGGTGATAGTTCAATCCACATCCAAAGCAAAAAGACAATCAAAACGCAATTATATCAAAAATCAAAAAGCAATTATATGCCCCATAAGACATACCAAAAATTGAAATAATGCAGAATTCATATATTATGTATATATATAAAATTTTAAAAGGTGTTAAAATTTATTATCAAAATACTCAGAATTGAAAAATGTTTTAGCAAGTTTTTTTCAATACTTTTACTTTAATTTAAAGATGCTAAGAAATTATATTTTTCTTTAATCCTTTCTCTAAGTCTGACTAAACAATGTTTGCGTGAGTAGTGTCTTCACGACTGGTCTACTTGTAAATATAAAAAAAAAATTCAATTAGTTGCCTTAGTATCCCATAATACAAAGAACACACCGTTTTCAGATGTGCATTATGGGAATGGTCGCTATCTAGACCCATTTCGATCTTTATTGAGGTCTCATCACGGAACAGACGCGGAAGAGATACCAAGCTTGAAGTCATGCAGAAGTTATATATTATCCATATGCAAGTAGTATCCATGTGTGTTCTTTAGTATTATGTAATACTGATGAATTCGATGTGAAATCATTATCCAAGTATAACACTGTTTGTTTACACTTGTGTAAAGGATTAAAACCAAGAAGATTGATTTTACTGCTGCAGAAAAGTTTGCAAATGTTCGCAGTAAAAATTATTTTTGAAGTATATTCTAGATTTTTCAGAATACTAAAATAACAATTAGATATATCTTAATCTGGAAACCAATGAAAATAATTATTAAATCTGTTTAGTAGCGATAAGTTATGTGCTAACATAATCCATATTGTTTTGATTATATATGGTAATAGCAATACTATGAAAAAATTCTTTGGAAATTGCTAGAACCGTTTGACAGCTAAATAGAAAATAATCACATGAAAATGTGTAAGTATACGTTTGTCGAAATATTTGAGATTTTCCTTTTCAGTTGTCAATTTAAATTTTATATGTCGACGATACTTACATCCAAGAATCTACTAGAGATTTTTATTAGTAATTTTGGGATTTCGAAGTTTGTTCGAGTACTTTTATTTAAGAATTTAAGACATGATGCAAAGACTCTGATTAGTTTAAATGTAATCGCTAAATAGGATTTTTCTCATAAAAAATCATTTAAAAATCACAAATAAAATCAAGAAATTCGAATGGAACTCTTGCTCATTTTGTATTATTGTACAATATAAGATTAGGAACGGCACACGGAATGGTAGCCGTATTCTGATGGCATTTCGTATTCATATACATTCATATATGTCTACCTTGACTAGGAAACATACTCATCTTGTGATGTTTACTAAGTTGGATAACGAAATTAACAGATTTGAAAATACTTTGGTTAAAAGTGCCTTCCGCTTTTGTCCCATTAAAAGAGGTTGACTTTTCGGTATTCCTGAAACATCTGTCTCCTTAGCGTAACTGGAAGAGCAACGGAGCATTGTATCTTTAATTAAAAAAAGACATAAGTTCGAGATTTTTCAAAAGTTGATGATTCTTATTGAGTTCGATTCTTCTAACGATTCCCCTCGTGACGAGGGAAATCTTTAGAAGAATCGAACTCACCGGTTGATCTGACCTTCAGTTGAAAAGTCCATATAAATATTATTCACGTCCTAGACGGGGTTCGTTCCCAAATCCATGTTTCCAATCAAAGAACATGTACGTTACCAATGAGCTACGGAAGTTACCTGAAAAAAATTATAAAAATTATTTATAAATGAAACTTGTTGACAAACATGACTTGTTACAAATACTAATAATACGTGCGATCAGTGCCAAAGTTTGTTTAAAACTTAATTGCTTCATAGGATTTCTAGAGTTAGCAACGTTGGCAATTGCGAATCTATAAACTGTTTGCGGTGAAGGGTAAGCATCAAAGAAACGATTGTTAGTTGGGCAATGAAGTAACGAAGTAAGTAGGTAAGTGAAATTTAAAAATAATATAATGTACATTATACTGTCAAATATTCTAATATAATATTTTATAGTCGAAGTGGAGTATTCAAAAATGTAAAATATCATCGTAATATAGCTTATTCATTCTTCGCATTCTTCAGGGTTCCAACTCGAAAGGACAATGTCACGACATTCTTGAAACTTTTTTCCTGTATATGTCGGGGGACATTGCTAGTAATCCAAGCACTTTGATTGAAGCCCTTAAGTTTTTGCTGTACATTTTCATAATGTATTGTCAGTTACGGATAAAAAAGCTGAATTTAATAACAGGACACAGATTGAGAAAATAGTCAAAACGAATGAAAATTCCATCCCTCTCTAACTCACCCACTTTCTTCCTTAATTAGTAGCAATTTAATATATTATTTCTTTTATAGATTCTATAATGTTGTATATCATTTGCAAAACATATTTTACAAGATAGAAATCAGAATCAGAGAGAAAACTGGAAACAAATAGACATTTTCACTAATTTGTTTCTCTCTTTTATCCCTACTGTATTGAAATCCAGATGTTAATCAGTTTTAAAGATTAATATAAATTATACTTTATTCTCTCACAAAGATATTAGTTGAAACAGAAAACAGTTCCATTCTTTACTCGAAACTGCGTTTATAAATAACCCTAATTTCTTCAGGTATATTAAAAAAAACGAAGCAACCGAAATACTTCAGAGTCTGTTTTCTTATTCCTTTAATGCCTCGCGCAAGCAGTAATCACTACTCAAGCTATGTACACTGCCAACAAAGATAGTTTGTTTTTCCACTAGCTTAGAAACTTCTATAAATTACTTAACTGTAATTTCTTCTGGAGCAGTAATCAGGCTTGCTGGAGATGGATGATCTGTCCTATATAGAAGTTATTTAGTTTTCGGTAAAGTCCAGTCAAGACACAAATAGGACCAGTAAGAAGGTAAACTTACACAAAGACGTAAAAAGAAAAAAACTAGCCATGTTTATTAGGATATTAGGATATTGATAGATAGGGAGACGCGAGGATGTATGTGTTTCATTAGCGCCTAAGTGTATTTAACCCAACATGTGAGATGCACAGAATCTTTAAATTTATTTTTTAGAAGAGCAACTCTCTCTCTCTTACTCTGTCTAATCGAAAATCGATTCCCAGAATACAGTAGAGGTGACGACTGTGCTTCCGTTTCTACCTGCTAAAGGTGGTGATGACATTGTCTGTAGGAAATGCATAGTCACGTTCAACCTCATCCACTGCTCTACCTATTCCAAAGTGCATCTCGGAATTTTTCGTCCACTTGGAATAATTCAAGTATTATACTCAGTAAAGACATTGGTGAGTCGTTATTACTATTTTCAATGCATTCTCAATAAATAAATATTTTGAAATCTTAGTTAGTTTCTAAGTCTGAGGTGAATCTTCCCCTTATACATACACGTTGCATTCATTTCTCGATCCTGAGATGTAGAAAATGAACCTCCCGCCCCCATCAAATCAGTGAATATCTGCTAATTTGGCTCTCGATATGTCTCTAGTAATGCAATATTTATGCCTAACTAACTACAATAATTTATCGTGTGTCTAATAGATATAACCTTTTAACCAACAAGATTACACAGAAAATGTCATGTCTTAAACCTCCAAATGTATTATACTAATAAATCACCATTTGACGCGTGAGGACAGATTATGTGATTGTAGTTCTGTATATTGACAAGAACCCTCTCTCTCTTTCTCTCTCCCCACCAATAGACAAGTATTTAGAGTAATGGCTTCTATTCATTGAATACGTCCAAGTCAGTGAGAAATTGCTCCTCTTAACAAAGAGAAAGTGAAAACGATTTTGACTGAAAAGCTATTCTCTCCACGTTAGAATGTCACTATTGTGTTAGGAGCCATTTATTTTGTGGAATTGCTGTGAGTTCGAAGTAGGGCTTTGTTTGGATCAAGTCTTCGACTCCACTGAGTCTAAAGAAGGGTGGTGCACAGTAGGGGTGTGATAAAATGGACAACATAAAAGAAAAACTCATTTCGGTGTTATTTTTATTAGTGCGTTTAAACGATATATCTTCTGAACAAAAAAAAAAAAAAAAAAAAAAAACGATACTGAAGCCGTTTTCCTAGTTGTAATTATTAATTACAGTATAAATACTTTCCTAGAATAACAATAGAATTCCCAAACCAGCATATAATATAAACCTACAGGAAGAAGAAACCGCGGACGTCCAAGACGATGGAAAGACCAACTTCATCTGCAGGGCAGGAACAGAACATAAAAAGCCTATAACTGAATTGCTCTGACGACGACGACCTTTCTTTGCATGCTGAAGCTTCCACCTCACTGAGCGTTATAATATTTTTTCCCCCTTTTCCACCTCACCTATGGATGGCTTAAATTTTGAAATGAATAAATTCCTGCAAATCTTTTACATCCACTATTTATTATGAACACGGTATTAACCTACATTTTCAGATAAATATTGCAAAGTAAGTAATAACCACATGATCATTTCGCACTCATAGAATACCTTATAAGAGCCTTCGTAGCTCAGTCAGTATAGACGAAGCCCTTTGGTCGGAAAGAGCTGGATTCGATTTCCGTCAGTGACTTAAGAAACCTTTATCTGGTCTCTTTCGACTAAAGGTGAGTTAGCCGGTCTTATACAGATGTAGGAGTTTTTTTTCACCCGGAAAGTCGGGTTTTTCTTTCCCCCAAAACAGACAAACCGCATTGCCCCCCCTTAGAACACACATGGATTATAGTCATGAATACGTCCCAACCATATGTCGATCTTGAGCCCGGATAAATTTGGAAGGATTGGGGAATGCAATGGTGAACTACTCTGTAACAAATCTCATTAAAACACTTGTGAGCAATGCCTAAAAGTCACCTAGGGTCGGAAACAACTGAAGGCAAAAACCTCCAGAACACCTTGTATGCAATACAAATTCTGTAAGAAGAACTTCGGGTAAGAAAGAATATCATATAACACACAAAATGATATTCCGTGTTAATTGAAGTTCTTCCTTACTGTATATAATCAATTCATCTTTAAACAGCAGGTAATTTTTGAACATCGTTTAGTATATGTGTCAATATGAATAAAATGAATATATTTTAGTATCAGGTCAGTCGAATCTAGTTGTTGGTCTGCTACTTGTGATTTGTATTCCAGATAAATGTATTGAGTCTGATGATTCGTTATCTTTAAAATTCTTGAGTTTGGTATTGTTTCCAAAATGCTATTCGAATTAAAAATTTCCACCACAATTCTGCGTTTGTACTAGAACCATTTTTCATCGTGCTCTACGTTTATCAACCAAAGTGTGAAGTGTTTGTGTGAGACCATTTGTCCAATCTATGTTATTGTTAGTTTGTGCCTTTAAAAACTTTCTCAGTAGAAGAAAGTGGGTTGAAAAGTTACATCACACTTCCGGAATAACTTATCTCATTCGACTTCTGGCTTCCCTAGAGGCAATGCATGTTTTTCTCGATTGAAGGTTAAGATAACTGACAAAGGTGAGTTTACTTTGCAAAGCAACTCAATAAATAGTTTTTTATTATGTTTCTTTTTACTCCAGCCAAGCAAATCTGTTTGGGTAATATTTACTTCTAAAGCCCCTCCCCCAACCCATACATATATAGTGTGCATAGCTGTCATCTACATTAATATCTACAAATATTTCCTGCAGGCAGTAGTCTTCCCCCCTGCGGATATATTTATAACTAATGTGTCAACAGACACTGTCTTGACTCATTTCTTCACCTGTAGTTTTGTAAAATTGCATTGTTTAAATACCAAGAGTATGATAATCGTTTTCTAGGCCAGTCCAGATATTAAAAAGAAAAATGATTTTTATGGCCTAAAAAGCATGGCAGAATAAATCTGAGCACATTCGTTTCCATAAAACTGTTGTAAACATTTTTGACGAAGTACAGGAAACAATTAATTTGAAGCACTATTTCATTTTTATTTTATTTTTGATGGCTCTTTTGCAGTAACAAAATTATCACGAGCAGTGGAATTTTCAAAACGTTTTACACAATGTTATATGGAGATAGATTTGCTCTATAAATACTTAGGTTAGTATATTACTTGTAAGCAGACATTCCACTGTTTAACTGGGCACTCATCTAATACTTTTTATTTTCTTAAGTTTGTAGAGTATATGCAGAAACATGTAAATACATTCTAGCATTGAGTTCGATGATTATGAAAGTAGTAAGCACTTTGCAGGAAGACCATATTTTATTAATCAAAAAATAAAAACAATGTTTTTTTAGTAATTATAGAAAGTATAAATGTAAATATTTATAAAATATAAAACTTTAATTAATAATTTTTAAAATTAATCCATGGACTTTTAATTGTGAGGCGAATTCTTTCATCTTGTTTTCCTGGCAAAGCATGACCCTTTCTGGATTTCGTCTTCATCTATAAATTCTTGGTTCTAGGTCCAGATTATTAGATACAAGAGTAAGAGTTTGAAATTTAAGTTACTCCGTCATTCAATAAATTCCTATTGTTTATTTTTCTCTCACAGTTATCAAAAAACGGAGCTTTATCCCTTCACTTGCGACCTACAATGATCCCCAACAACTTGGAAGAATACATTTAAACTTATCTGTGTTATTATTGTTATATGTAACCATACTAAAATATAAAATATTTTAATAGCTTAAACATTAATTATTTCAAATAAGGAACTTTGTTTCAACTATATACGCAAATTGCATGGCCCTCTACGAAGTAATTTAATGTAGTATGGTATTGTTAAGATACCCATGTAAGATAACCATCAGTGTACGGAATTTTTCGCAGACCCTCGTTACTGCTTTTATAAAATATTTTTGTTAAATTGATTTAGATATTTAAGTGTACAAGAAAACTACTGTATAATATTTTTCCTTCCTCTAAACATAATTCTTCGAAGTTCAATGAAGAGTTGATGAGTACTGTGATGGGCTGGATTTATCTCTGTTTTTCCCGATGAAGGGAAGAAGGATAGAATTATCTGTGATCAAATGTCTCCTTAGTTCCTATTCAGTTCTGAGTATAACGGGATGGAAAGATGCTCCGAATGAAGGCAAGAATCCAATTAGATTTTATTATTTTCTGCTGTGCATCGAAAGTATATTGAAAGCTGTAAGCGTATGATTGTGTCAAAAGGATGTAAAGAATTTGATCTCCCTAGTCACAAAGTATTACTGCAACGCAAAATAACGTATTATGAAACGACAGAGAGTATTTGTTCTATAATAATAATGCACTGACATAGTTATGAATAGACAGAACGTATGATATTATCCTTAACGAGACAAAAGGGGCAGAGAAACAGAAGAGAATCGATATAAAAATAGAGACAGCATATATACACTATTCTATGAAAAGAAATGTGATACTCTAAGATATAAAATAAGTATGTTTTTACGGAAATTAACAATGTGTGCATTCCCATTCCTCTGCTTTGTTGTACGAAATGAGTGATTTATCATGTTGTAAAAGGCTAATAGTTTTCTGGAGAAGATTAGTAATATTGCCGTCTGCTCCTCCTTAACGTATTAGTAAATTATATTCATGAAAGGACAGTTTTGGCCTTTCCTTAATTCCACATTCGATCAAGTTTAGGTTTGCTGTATGTGCTGCAACATCCGTCTGATAATATTATTCTCCTCAAACCACGCGTTTGAGGTATCTGGAGTTAGGATGCTTTAAGGGCAGTCATGATCCATACCAGAGCAACCAACCCTACATCATTAATTACCATCCACAAACTCCATTGGTGAGAAATGTTCTATCTCCAAGAATTATCAAAATAGCAAAATGTTTCCATAGACCACTAGACTACTTGCTACATACAACCAATTCCTCTGCTTCCAAGTTCAGGTTCTGATTGATGCGTAGTTCTCGTGAGGCTACCGCACTTGTGGGATATTTCATTCAAAACAGCTTAATACTTTTCTGGGAATTGATTGTGATGCTCCCATTTCCAAGGAGTAGGAGCTCGTGTTTTGATGGTGAGATATACGAGGCAACCAGTCTTTTTCAAGACGACAGCCCTGTAATTATATATATATATATATATTAGGTTTTTTTCTATTCGCATAGTGTGTCTATTTAGCAACTGCACTTTCCTTTCTTGGAAGTCATAGACTATTATTATCCGTTTTGAACCGCTGGGAACGGCTAGTTTCGAATTATTTCCGAAAGGTTCCGAACTAGTTCCGAAAATTATTATTAGTAGTATTAACAAAAGATACCTCCAGCGAGTTAAGGACTCATCGAGGGAGGCCACATACTGTACGCACCAGCTATCATACTTATTCTGAATTCATTCAATCTGCTTGCACTCACAACATCAAATGGCAATCTTCTATCACGCACCACTCTATCAGAGAAAAATCTTATCCTCACTCCCACTTCTTGATAGGCAGTTATTCTTAACTGCCATGGATACCCTCTTGTCCTTTTCTCCATAAAATGAAAATTCCATCTACTTAAATTCATGACATTTTCAGAAGTTTGTAAGTGTCAATTACACCACCCCCTCTTTCTCCTATTTGCCAGTGTCTGTAGCTCAGAAATTCTCAAGGTGTCTTCTTAATCAGTATTCCACAAACCGGATATCATTTGGACCCTCTCCTCTGCACTCTCTGCACTGTATCAGAACCACAGAGGAAACCGGGAGACCAGACCTGCGCACAATAGTCGAAGTGAGCGCTTATTAAGGCCTTGTAAAGAGGCAAGATTTCTTATCTTTACATGTCAAGGTTTTTTCAGTCTTGCAGTTATTCTCTGTGTTGTATTTACAATTTTTGCTATATGACCCTTGAAGTCAACTTCCTTATATACTTGGGACATATAATTTTCACCGCTACATGGCGCTGGTGTATCAATTCACTATATTTAATTTTGCATATTTAATTACACAAACAAAGTATCATTTGTGATATTCAGACTTTTACTTTTTTCCACCAGTGAATGAATAGTAAATACTTACATCCAATTTTTATTCTGTTGAGTCAAAACTATTAGCCTAGGAACTTATTGTTCTATTTTTTTCTCAATTACAAAGTTGTCTTTGAATTATGCAAATGGTAGGCAATATAAAGCGAAACACAGTAGAATATATAATTTTCGATTTTATTACCCAGGAGAATCAAGTATTCCTTTAAGCATAGAGGGTTTGGTAATTTCATTATCTCTCGCTTAGCTTATTGGAATGCAACATTTACGATAATGTCGTTCTGATTATATCCACCACACTGCGCCGCAGTTAAAGCTTTCTCCTGCTGTATTTCACATTGGCATTACGGTTCTAATAACCGTAGTAAGATGCACTATCTCTAGTAGGACATGATATTAATGTTGTCAGTTAACACTAGACTTGACAAACGTAATGAAACTTCCGTGCTTGGCCTCATAATTCGTCACAGTTATACGACACAGGAGCTAATGCTCAGTTGCCTTAGAGCTGTGTATCTGAAATGAGTTCGTCACAAGTTAACATCTATTTATTACTTCGATCTAGCTGGTTAAGAGGCAGTCCAATTTTAAACAATTTAACAAACTAGAGTAAAACACTCCATTAACAAGAGGCCATGATTGAAATCGTAAACTTTCTCGCTAGAGCTACAATGGCTCTATTAATTTCCCCCTTGTATGTCCAGAATTAGGAACCTAATGTCAATATGTGTAATATATCAGCCGCATTTCGTACGATATGAAAAGATTTAGCTGATCCCAAGTCGGATCTTGCTTTGAGCAGAAACTCTGATCAGTTTCAGAGTTTCTGCTCAAAGGAGAGGATAAACAAGAACTCTTAATTCTTGCTGTTAATAAAGTTTCAAATCAAACTGGAGTAGCTATAAGGATTCTTCAGCTAAAGTGTTTTAATTTTTAGTACGGCATCATGTGGGAAAGCTTTTCAAGGATAATGTACAAACAACTGTGCAAAATAATTTTTCTTTTGTATTTCTCTATTCTTTGTAGATGATATTGCGAAATGCGGAAGTGATATAGTGGTAATACCATAATAAACTGAGAAAGCGAGCAAAATGTGTGCAAATTGAATGCAGCTGGAATCTGCCAGTGGTTTGATTTGAAATAATCATTGCATAGCAGTAATCTAGAACATGTCCATAAAGATACAAGATCCTTGTTGAAATCTCGAAGATTAGTTTTCTTGAACTAAGAATGAATTCGTCGACATGTCATTCTGTAGGATGCAATTCTTTACACAGAGTAATAGTTCTCTTTGATTTTGCAGCGTAATCTGGCTAAACCAGAAGATATTGGCTGAATATTTCGGTCTAGTTTACGTCTTTGTAACCAGAGAGCATCATCGACGCTAACTAAACCAGAGACTTTCATTTGAGTGATAAGGTATGGCGTATGTCTAGATCTGAATCGATGATAATTGGAAGTAGTGGTCCATATAACCAATTCCTTTTGAGTATTCTGAAATGTACCTCTTTTCATGGCATTCCAAATTACTACCCAAGCTAGAAGGTTGACCAGATGATCACTGGTAGTATTGAAGAGAACGGAAGCTTCATATACGTGAAATTATTCTAAGTAAAATCCCTATTTCTGTTTAGTTTGTTGTTCCTCTCTCATTTCTAATGTGATTGGCATTTCTTCTTCTAAACCAGATTATTTACATCCCTTCTGCCATTGCTTATAACGTTTCCATTGTTTATATTGCATGTGATTACACAACTTCTTCCATTAATTCTATTGTCATTACTGCACTCTTTCGTTTCTTTACGCGTACTGTGAACGTAAAGAAATGTTTGCCTTATTTTGTCAGGGGAAAAACCTCGTTATGAGGAAAAACAAACCTTATCTCCTTTCCAGACCCGCTAACTCAACTCACCTTAAAACGAAAAACCCTTATATATATATAAGGGTTTTTATATATATAAAAAAAAAAAAAATATATATATATATATATATATATATATTTTTTTTTTTTTTAGACAGGATTCGAACGTAGGTCTTTGCAGTCAAAGAGGGGTTATAACCGATATCAACTAAAACTAGTGAAACTCATTTCAATATTAATTATTTTGTTATTACTTATATTCCTAAATTTGTTTTGCTCTTATATTTCTATTGAACATTCTGTTTCAATTTTCTTTTTCTTATTTCTGTTGTTACTTTTATGTTTCTTCTTTTGCACTAGTTTTCATGTGGTGGCTGCTCATTTCAGTTTTTACTGCTTCTTTTATCTCTTCTATTTTTTTTAATTATAAAACGAATCTGTTTCTCAATCTACGTATACACGATAATCATCTGATACTCTCAAACTCAGATGACAGGGGCAACTGAAATTCAAACACAATCCGTTCACCGATTCTTTTGCTAATATATTTTTTTCTACTACTTTCCTAAAATAGCAGAACACTGAAAGAAATTTTCCCATTCTTTAAAAGTAGTTAAGGGGGATTATGTGTTATTTATGGCGTTGTCTAGAGATAGGTCAGCAGCTATTATTTTCGAGTTGTTCCTCCTGCCTTTATAAAACACTGCTGCTGATCCATCAGGCCTAACAGGCTATTGAAATATGTTACGAAAATACCTCTTACCGCTTGGAGCGAAGGATATATTTCCCAATTAATAGAAGCAGTTAGTTTCTGCTTCTAACTTGGGATCACTGTTGCAAAGGAGGAATGTAAATTTATGTTTGCATTGAATGCGCTTGATGGAGGATTTTAAAAATATTTTCAACGCCAAATCTTCTGAATGGACAAATAAATTGTGGAGATTTTCCCTCCAATGGGCATTCCTATAAATAATTTCTAACTGCTTGTATTTGAACACTATATAATAGACACCTCCGGTTAATCTATTTTTTCACTTTTTTTCATTTACCCGCTAGTTTGTGAAGCAAGAAATACTTTTTATATGTTCTTCGGTTTAAAGTATTTGTTTCTTTTCCAATTTCCTTTGTTTCGTCATCCATACTGTTTCCATGTTTTATCTATTTTTACTTTTCATATTTTGTTTCTCTCTCGTTCTTTCTTTTGTATATTTTTATTTCCAAAATCTTCGATTTAGTTTTTCTCTTTCTGTTTTTTTTTTTTTTTTTGCTATTTTCATTTTATCTATATTTACTTTGTATGTCGTTGCGACTTTCTATTTTTCCTATCATAAATTTCTATGCAAAGGAAAATCATTCCTTTCACCAAGAATTATAAAAGATAATGTGTGTTTGACCTCTATATATCGCAGGTATTGTTAGCTAGAGTTGAGAATGCGAATCATCGTTGCAAAAATGATTACAATCGCTCCGATTGTAATCATTTTTGCAACGATGATTTAGTACAAAGTTTAATATTCACAGCTCCTGTGAATATTAAACTTTGTGCTAAATCGCATGACACAAGTCATGCAATCTCATGACACTCTTTCACTGTAAAGTACAAGAGTTCTCTCAACGTCTACAAACACGGACAACTTGATATTTGTGGAGTTAGCGTTGATAACACGTATGGATTATCACAATTCTTTCAATTTGATGTGACCAAGCGCTTTTCACAAATAGTTCAAACATAGGCTCTGTCGTTGAGTATATTGTGAATTTAAACCCTAACCAAAGAAGAAAATACAAAGAGTGAAAAATGTGCTTCAGAATTGAAACCATGTATGAAACAAAGATTCATATTCATGCAACAGTGGAGTTCTAGCGGAAAACCTGTATTGTATTTGGCTAATAATATATATAGGAGATTAGTTATCGTACTGAAGGTAGATTTTTACAGAAAAGGTTAAGCTGCTATATTAAACTCCGCAGCTGTCTAAGAAATCCATTGGCCATTATCCACCTTTGAATGCCGAAATGAAGGAGGATATATTTTTTCAGTTTAGTTTGACGACAAAGCATTAGGGATAGTTTATATTATGTAACTTAGATGACTGTATTTTACAGTCGCATTCTGCTTCATAGCGATAACTCAAGTTTCCGAAAGAAAACATTATCATCGCAGTATGGGACTTGTTAATTCGCATTTAATTGAAAGCAATTATAAAGGTTCACCGTTCGGACATAGTTTAAAGACCTCAAAGACCGCTTTCGAAATCGAATTCGTTATTTCCATCCAAATCTCACCCCTGACTTTTTACTTCTTGACTGGACACAGGTTTTATGGTGATTGGATCATTTTATTAAAATTAGAAAAAATTGGAGAAGATCAAGACTATCATTTGGACCACAACCATTTATCATTCGTTTAGTATTTAAAGTTGGAACGAGAGATTATTAACGCTATAGTGGAAATCCTCTACAAATTATCCGTCCTCGACAGAACACCCCACGTAATGAATACCCTTTACGACAGCCAGATGCATTAATGAAATGGTTCAATATTTCTTCCTCACATAGTTCATCTAAGTAAGTGAATTTAAAGTTAAATTGGTGGTTGGGAGTCCACACGAAAGAAAATAATGAATATCATATCCAACTCTATGTAGACTTTCTTAAGCCTTACTATCATATTGACCTCGTGCATGTTCAATTTTTATACTATATAATGGATGTACCCTTGTAACGGGCTATTTGAAGCCATTATGAAAACCAATTGAACTTTCGTAATCTTCATTTAAACATGTTCTTTTTTTTTTTCATTCTCCCCGTGAGGAACCTATCTCATTTGTCAAGAAAGGAAAAATCTTTGTTATCATTAGTGTGAATATTGATTTCCCAAGGATGGTAATTGCAATTTAAACAGCACCACCTTGAACGATATTTATTATTATTACAACAGTCATAAACACTAGTACTTTCTAGAGAAATAGAGAAAACATAAAAAAAAAAAAGTTGGTAAATCTGTTCATAATGAACCCTATTAGTTGATGTTTCTGATAGCAAAGAATACAAACTGTAAAAACAAATTCATTCGGCATAAAAACAATAATTGTCAGTAATTTATTTATATTTATTTATGTCATTTATTATGTTTATATCTAATTTGATTTCAGTTTACGTGCAGAAACAATTTTCATGTAATTTCTGTGGTTTTATTCTGTACACCTGTTGAATATAAAAATAAAATTACTGAAAATGTCGATTATAGAATTCTATTCCAAACTGGATATGGATTCATTCAATCCAATACTCTTGGAGGGTAATGGATGGCAATGCTGTAGCCAATGAAGTTCTAACTGAGGCTCGGCTATTGCTGTTACCCTCCTGCCATGATCAGAGCCTTAATTGCTCAATAAGACCTTATCCCTACACTGTCCTCTACAGATAACGGGGAATATGAAAAGCATTCTTGCTTCGCCCCTTTAAGCCAGTCCTTATAAGGACTATTCCAAACTGAAGCAGGCATGAGGACTGAATAGTCCTTTTTAGGACTTTCAGGGTAACAAATGGCAATGCTGTAGCAAATGAAGTTTTAACTGAGGCTCGGTTATTGCCGTTACCCAGCCATGACTAGAGCTTTTTAGCTCAATAACACTCCATCCACACAGATTTTCTTCATTCAGATGACGGGATAAAGAGTCAAGGACTCAGTCCATCGCCCAGTTCTTTTAAGAACTATTCCAAACTAGTTAAAATATACTATTCAACTACATAAAAACAATCCAAAACTTCCTATAAAATGCTGTCGTTTTTATTATTCTATGAATTTCTCAAAGAGTAACAAACGGAAATGCAGAGATATAATTATTGTTGAGTGACCTTAGATCAGACAGATATGATTAAATCACAAAATTGTGTAGTGATATCAGATCAGACATTATATCACACACTCCCAGTATTACTCATATATATGAAATAACGTTCAATATCACTTATGTGTATTTATATTTATTTGGCCAATTTAAT
The DNA here is from genome assembly GCF_054136105.1 of Typopeltis vanoorti. NCBI lineage: Eukaryota > Metazoa > Arthropoda > Arachnida > Uropygi > Thelyphonidae > Typopeltis > Typopeltis vanoorti. Next base: position 24,129,911 of record NC_143565.1, on the reverse strand, counting down.
AAGAATTTAGTCTCAGGACAGTGAAACTGCCTTGCACTTTAAAACAATTATTAAAAATTAAAGAAAATATGTTGCGAGAACAGAAGAAGTAAATGATATGGAAATGAACCCAGTGTAATTATAAAAATGCACATACTTCACTGCATTATTTCATGGTGGTGTAACGAACTGTTTGAAATTAAACCCTCTTTTCGCCTATAGCGGTGTAGACAGGTCAATTATAGTTATTTAAAAATATCTGTACCACAAGCACATGGTATTGAACGGTTTGAACGCACAGAGTTGCGTTCAAACCGGCGAAGACTGTCCGTCACGTTTTAAGATCGCCAAAAGACATTAATGCTTTTTTCAAACACCAGGAGTGTACAACATTCCATGTGCTTGTGGTCTAAACTCTATAGGACAGACGACGAGAAGCCTCGAAATCCCCCCAAAAAAGAATATATAGGAGATGTTAATAACAACAGAACAGACAACTCAGGTCTAGCTCATCATTTCGCGATTAATATACCCATACCCATTTATTGGTATATATATATATAACCATACCATTTATTGGGACAGCAGCTCCATGCCTTACCTAGAAGAAGATTTTTGTTGCAGAAATTTCAAAGAAGCCGTTGTAGTCCTCCGTTCTGGAGAAAATCTTAACAGAAACCAGGGAATGATAATAGCTGACATATGGAAAAACCTTAATAAGATCATTGAGTCTACCAGAAGTTGATTTCGCTCAAAACTACAGAACGTGCTCTCATAACAGTGACTAACACAACACCTCCATGCGTTTGATGTTACGGGTCCTGTTTTAATGTTTAATTTATACGGTAGTGTTACTCCATTTTCTCTGTACTAGCCACTTTGAGTTTTTTTTCCTCTTACCGTTATAAGCCCTGAAGAAGCCGGACAGCCCCCGTCGGCGAAAGTTGTTGATATTAGATGTTTATAAATCATGGTCAATTAAAGATCAATATATATTTCATTTTAATTATATTCTAAGCATTCTTTTCATTAGCGCTTCATCCTGTCATTCGAATGGTGGTGCTGTAATCGGATATTCAGTTTTCCTTGGAATTTTGAAATGCAAGTATTGTGCATTGAATTAATCCTAAAGAACATTTCTTTCTCACCTGCTAGCACTATTCCTAAGCTGATTCTATATAAAGACGTATACATTTCATTTCGGGAGAATAGAAAACATTCACTCAAAGAAGTAATCCTGCTAACAATAAGATAAACAGTAAATAAATATTATATTTATCAGCATTGCTTGTCTTCACTTCTTTTTGTTCACATAAGGCATAAGTATAAATCTACATATTCTACAAAAAGAAAGCTAGAATTAGTGATTCATATATATTTTTAAATTAATGCAAGTTAAACCTGGAATCCTTATCAAAGACCTATATACAGATGCACCTTGAAGACCTGAACTTTGGCGATAATATAGTACTCATTTACTCCAACGTTACGGTCTGTAATTTTGCAGTCTCAGTGCCTATAATCAATATTTTACAAAAGAAATTCCTAGAATAATGGCTTAATGATTATATAAATCGAAACACTTCAAATATTAGTTCTGAACCACTTAAAGTGTGGTCATCTGTAAAATCTGTAATTTACAGATTCCTAAAACCACTTAACAGCCTTACGAGAACCGCAGAAATATTTGGACTAAAAATAAAATCCCAAAAAAACAAATCTATTAAAACATCAGATAGATGGACACATCTATACAAATCAAAATGATTAGTTTGAAGAAGTAGAGGACTTTGTATACCTTGGATCATACATCAACGATTCCTTAATAGACATTAAAACAAGAAAACAGAAAGCAATGCAGTTCCACAGAAGTCTTAATAAAATATGGAAGTCGAGTCTCATCTCAAAGGAGACGAAGATTCGTATTTACAAGTGTACCAGCTAGTCTATATTTCTGTACGGTTTTCAGACCTGGAACATCTCAACAAAAGCAGCGACCAGTAGTAAAAATAACTTTGGAACTACTTGTCTAAGAAATATCCTGGATTACTCCTGGGAAGACCACATTCTCAACTCTACTGTATTAGATGAAACCCAGGAATATCCTCTAGTCAGCACTGTTCAAAGAAACCAAATAAAATTGCTTGGCCACCAACTTAGATACCCACCCTCTGTACCCTTTGATGCTCTGGTCCTCTACGCCCCTACAGATGGAAAAAAAAAGAGGCAGCCCCCGAACTCCATATTGGAAATACATCAGCAATATTCTCCCCGTTTTACCTCAAATTCTCTGCATCAGAGATCCGTCAATTAGCATATGACAGAGAAGACTGGTTTGCCTTCACCTGAAAAAAACCAGAGAAGCCAGGTTTTCCTTCACGCCATAACAACCTCCAAGTCCTATCTTAGTGTACACAGACTACTTATTTGTTTTGATTGGTTGCCCTATTTATAATTGTAAAATTATAAATAAATGATAATGATATATGATAAATAGTGTCGGGCACGACAAAAGCAACAGACTGAACTATAGTTTTAAACTTTCCCAATATATTTACATAAAATAAGTTATTTCTGGTAATCATAAATTCTTCGTAATTCAGGGCAGAACGTAAGTTAGGAGTGGTTTTAGTACGGAATGCATCTTAATGATATGCGCAAATTATCATGTAAATCATGTCCGAAAGAGAAAGTTAAGAGCTATCGTTGGGTGTCAAAACTTCTGCTAACACAGTGTATATAATCATTTATCATAAAAAAGAAATTCCTAGAATAATGGCTTAAAGATTTTATAAATCGAAACACTTCAAATATTAGTTCTGAATAGGTTTTCTTCTGAACCACTTAAATAATGTTTTAAAATATCAAGAGTTGTAGCCTTAAAAAGTATTTCAAGAGAAAAAAAAAGAAGTTTTCAGAAGCTATTGAATGCCATTTAACTTTTTTAGGAGAAATTTGAAGACAAAAAAAAATATAACGCAACGAACTCAACAAATCAGTTTGAAGAGAGTGACTTCGTATTAAAACTGTAACAGAACAGTGTTTATTAATAAAATCTTCGAAGTTGTTACTAGGCAACACTACATCAAAGTTCCTAATTTAAATTATCCAAAAGACCTCCATGCTATTTTGTTTACGTTTCAATATCTTGTATTTACTAAAAAGTAATAAATAAAAAAAATGGGTTTTCTTACTTTGCATTGAAAAAATTCATTTTTGTTTATATTCTTTATATTATTATCCAAATCCATAGAACACCTTTTTCAATATTAAATAAAATATCTTAAAAGCATGTAAAGAAAAACGTGTAATTTGGTTGATCTTGCGATTGATCGTAGACGGTCCTGACTGGTTTCAGACGTATTATTTCAGACTGTGCCTGATTGAATTTTATATAAGGTTTTTCGGGAATCTCGCATTGCACTGGCGCTAACTCAATTCGAAACCTACTGTCTCCCCCTCTACATGAAATATGCATGAGGTCTGATGGCCGTGTAGACCCCACCTGCAAAGAGGACCAGTGGTGGATAAATGGTACTTTAAGGGAGGTTTTCGCTCTGTGGCCAAGTGAGTTCTTGACACACCTTTTTCCTGTTCTTAGGGCATCATAAACTCTAACATATATTGTTTTGCTGGTACACACCCGGGTGTGTCTACGGGATTTGTTAGTGGACGCTCCAATCAGTCTACAGGATTATATAAAGACACCGGAATATTCTTTGACAGTATACGGTGTGGCAAAGATGGAGAATGTAAAAGCCATAAAGGAATCCATTCAAAATTCAAATAAGGATCTGACACGTGACGTTCTTAAATTCATCTTAAAGAAATTTGAGACAGAATATCCTGGCTGTCTGATTCCCTTCACTAATGTTAATGACACGGAAGAAGATGATGTGGACACTGAAGAGGACTTTACACCTGTTCCACCTCCAAAGACTCCCCGACAGTACGATTGTTCGCAAGAGGAACAATCAAATAAAAGACGTAGAACATCTGAAGATGATATTGAAGAGGGTGTAGCAACACATGATACCCAAGATAGAAAACAAAAGGTCCCTCCAGTTATCCTCCGGGATAAAGAAGTGGACCTCAGTCTCAAGGTCCCTAGGAGAAAAAAACATCAATTTCTCCAGGGCAAGAAATACTGATGAGTGTATAAAGATTCATCCTACTACTGTTCCAAATTGCCCTTCCATACCTTCGCGCTAGCAAGCGAGAAAAATCTTAAAGTGGTACTTAGAGGGGTTGCTGAAGGCATCGCATCTGATGAGATCACTGTTGACCTCACCAATCAAGGCCTGACCACTATCAAAGTAATACCACTGATAAACGACCAATGCCGCTGGTGTTGGTCGAAATCAGCAACACACAGAAAAGGATATATGAAGTGACAGATATTTGCAGGCTCAAAATTACAATCGAGCGTCTAAGGTAGAAGCCATCGGCAGGACAATGTCACAGATGCCAAAAATTTGGGCACGCCTAAAAGCTGTGCAGGACAACCTACAGATGTCTGAAATGTAGAGAGCGACACCAGACCAACACCTGAACCAAGCCAAGATCCAAACCTGCCTGCTAACTGTAGAGGATCATATCCCACTAATTACGAGGGTTGCCTTTTCCACCCAAAAAATCGTCGGTCAGCAAGAGTGAACCATGCTCCTCCCCCATGCAATGACACCATATTCAACCAAGTAGCCCTCCTGATCGAAATACCTCATATTTAGCAGCACAACAAGGTACGCGACCTTCATCCATCTCCAAAACATATACAGAGGCGGCACAAACTCAGATTCCTTCATCTCAAGAGCAAACAAGCGCCAAATCGTTTCACTTGCCACAATGCTGCATGAATTCAGCAAAGCAAGCACCTCACCATCTTCCAGAAAGAGATTTTATAAACCCAATCCATATTTACAACTCTCTATAATTTTTAAGAAATTCAATCCAAACTTCCTAATGATTATAGCATGGAATGCTAATGGCTTAATAAATAAAATTCTTGAGCTCCAAGAGTTTGCAAACAGATACAATATGGATATATTCTTAATCAGCGAATCCCACCTCAGACCATCTAACAACCCAAGATTAAGAGGATATTTATTATATAGGACAGACAGACTTAACTCTAGTGGTGGCGGCACAGCCATTTTTATTAAAAATTATTTAAGCCACGATGTATTAACCAACCCTCAAACTTAAACCTTGAAGTGACAGGTGAGGAGGTCCACACAAATAACGCAGGTAAAATTAAAATATATGCAGCATGCAATCCTCCCAACATTCCACTATTGACATCAGATTTAGACTCCATCCTCGGCTCCACGGATTCCATAATTATAGCAGGAGACCTCAACTCCAAACATACATCTTGGTTCAGTTCGTCAATCAACTCCAAATGCCATTCTTTATTTAACCACACGTCACTCAACTCATCAATAGTAGCTGGCCCTACAGAGCCCATCCACTGCAGCCATCAGGAAGTTCGGATGTATTAGACATAGTTATCCTCAGGAACATCACATATCAATATCAGGGAGACATTAGAAGAGTTTAATTCAGATCATAATCCCATCTAGCTCAAGCTAGTTACCCAGCATCAGCACTCAACATTCTTTCCTAGCATGGGATAAGCTCTCTAAGGTTCTTAAAGACCACATCGGCCCACCTCCTGTCATTCGCAAAAAAAAAGACATAGACTTAGCTGTAAGCAACCTAACTAGACAAATCAGCACAGCAATATCATCAGTCACACAAACCACTGTCTTCTATGCGTCCAGTCGGATTCCGAAAGAGATCTGATTTGGGCTAAAAACAAAGCCAGAAAGCGACACCACAACAGAAGAGCACCGCAGCACAAAACAATCTTAAACAACTTGAACAGACAGGTTCGAGAAGCTCCAGAAACACAGGAATTCTGAACTCGAATCTAAACTTACGTAAATCAACCCAGAAGATAACTCCATGTGGAAATTTGTAAAATCTCTTCGTACCAAAAGACAACTCCTAACTCCTTCCCCCTATGAAGACCAAACTTGGAATTGCACACTCAGATGGAGAAAAAGTAGAAGCTCTAATTGACAATCTGGAAAATCAATGCAGCCCATCTTACGAAAACTTAAATATTAATTTCATTTATAAAATTCATCCTCAGAAAAGCCTTAAGACAGCCTAAGAATGGTTCAGAAATCATCACCCCCACTACTCCATCAGAAATGATCAACATTATATCCCAACCGATGGATCACCAATAGAATAATAAAATTACACCCAATGAAGGGCATAATTCATCTAGTTAATTTAACCAATTCCATATTAAGATTCCGTTACTTTCCCAGAACTTGGAAAACTGCTGACATCATCCCTCTGAAAAAGCCTGGTAATAACCCACAACTACCCCAAAGCTACAGGCCCATCAGTCTTCTTTCCTGCCTCGGCAAAGTAACAGAAAAAGTCAAAATTGGTTTTCGCAAAGCTCACAACACAGGGCAACAAATTCACCGATTAACAGAACACATCGCCCATGGTTTTAACTTGTACCTTCACACTGCTGCTGTGTTCGTGGATGTTGCCAAGGTCTTATCTTCAAACTTATTGAAAACAACATCACAATTAAGCTAGTGAAACTTATTCATACAACACATACCTTAGAGAAAGATACATGCAAGTAAATCTTAACGGAATTGTTTCATCAAAGCGCAAAATGCTAGCTGGAGTACCTCAAGGTTCTCTTCTGGTCCCAATACTGTTCACAACTTACACATCATACATTCCTCTAAATTCAAGAACAACCGCTAAGGCCCTTTATGCCGACGACACCGCTATTCTAGCAAGGTCTCTCAGCCCTTGCCTAGCAATCACTAGACTCCAAAGAAGTATCAACGCGCTGAAAACTGGTTCACCAACTGGAAGATTCAAGTACCCCCCCCCTCCAAAAAAAGCTCAGCCATGCTGTTCTTTAGAAAAAAGGTCTGCATTACAGAAGACATCTTACTCTCTGGTCAAAAGATCCCATGGCAATTAGAGACCAAATATCTTGGGGTACTACTGGATAGCAAACTCCTTTTTAACAAGCACATCAATCTCATTGGCTCCAAGACATCCAAAGTAATAGCTCAGTTCTGTCCAATGATCAACCGAAAGCAAATTGAACTTACAAAATAAATTACTAATTTACGGATGGTCATACGTCCAGTCATTACCTACGCCTCACTAGCAAGGAGTCACAGTTCACGATCAAACATTTCAAAACTACAAAGAATCCAAAAAAGTGTCTAAAGATGATCCTAGATGCCCCATGGTTTATCAGAAATTCACAGATTCATCGAGAAACCGGCATGTTATACATCTCCTCCATTCTTTGTGATCTCGCAGAAAAATTCTTCGTCAAGTCCAATTCACATTCAAGCCCGCTGATCGTACACGATGTCAATTACAATGAAACAGAGTAATACAAATACAAAAGACCGAAGGCTATTCTACTCTCAGCTGATCATAGCTAACACAACTTCCCCCAGAGGGCGAGCTTAATTGCTCATAAAACTTCCTTTCCCAAATGACTTCCTTTAAAGACAAAGGGGAATATGAAAAGCACCTTTGCTTCACCCATCCTGACAGTAGCGTTATACGTTATACGTGTAAACTGGTTCCCCTGTCGTGACCGGGATAAAAATATCCTCACTGTAGCCCATGCATATCGTACGAGGCGACTAAAATGAGTATCCAGGGAGGGTAATGATGGCAATGCTATAGCCAATGAAGTTTTAACTGAGGCTCGGTTATTGCTGTTATTCTCCTGCCATGATCAGAGCTTATATCGTTATATTACCCTATCCACAAATTTTCTTTACAGATAACGGGGAATATGAAAAGCATTTTTGCTTCACCCATCTAGCCAAAAAAAAAAAAAAAAAAAAAATTGTGTAATCTGGTTAAGTTCTGGTCTTTATTAAATATTTAGTATACATAAATATTTATTGTTTGTTTAAATAACGTAATTTTACATATTTCAAACCTCTGCGTAGGTGGTGGGAGGTGCGTGGAACACACACACTAGAAGAACAAAATTAACATTGATAAAACTAAGTTTACGAAGCTTTATTTCCGGTGGACAAACTTTCCATTCACAACTCTGTAATAGTCCACCATTTGTTTGCATGCGCTAAAGTTTAGATTTCAATTGAAATTCGTTAAGACATGGTTTATGACACGACAAGGTATTTTATTCTAAACTCTAAAGATAAAAAAGTAGTAAAAGTTAAAATAATGCATAAAACATTGTCGACTTGATAAAAATTGAAGAATTTATTTCACTTATTTTTATTATATATATTCATTCAATTTAATATAGTTATTTTAGTCCAATTATTTATTTTATTTGATTATTCTCTTAATTAATTTTTATCTATTTCATTTATATTTTTAGTAATTCATTTATCTTTTCTCTCATATTACACTAACAAATGAGTTTTGAATGAATTTTTATGTTTTAATCATTTTTATTTTAAAACATCAAAAGCACAGCTGTGGATTTCCGATAATATATTTTTATAAAGGAAGACAACAAATGCAAGACAGGGACTATATAAAAGGTGACAAATTTCAACACATATATCGACTTGCAATAAAACAAGTGACACAAACAAAAGGCAATAAAAGTAATCGCTATGCGCAAAACACTATAAATTATATTTCTAACAACTTTTAAAATTCAACTCACGCTCCAGAGAAAATATAGTTAAGCTTTCTCCAAAACTAAAACGGATTTATGTACAGTTATTAAGCGATCTCGAAAATTTGTTAAACTCAAAACACAGCACCTGAAAACGCATTTATTATCGACATCTGTTAAAGATAATGAGAAAATCTGACATCAATTTTCAACAAACTCCTTTTTAAACAAAACCATCTTGCATTTATTTATTTATCCATTTTTATTATGACTAAAGTAATTATTTTTTGTGATTTTTTTTTCGCTCAACGATCATTAAATTGATTTTATCCATTAGAATCGAACAGTCCTATTACTTAACATGACCGCTAGATGTCCCTAGTCGAATAAGCTAAACGCAGTATCTTTGCAGCAAATGTGTGTAAAAGCCGAATCAGAAATGATATTTCAACCCTTTCTAAACGTCGTTATAATGTAATAGTGTGAGGCGCTGAACGTCGGTTATAATTATAATAGTGTGTGTGTGTGGGGGGGGGGGGGGGGGTTAATTAGTGACAAATATAAGGCCGTGTAAAAAAACGTCATTTCGATACATGCTAATTTCGTCGACGTTTTATATTTTGCAAAGAGCATTTTTCACCTCTAGATCGTATGTAATTACTTAGTTAATTATTATTTATTGCTGGGAAAAACTCAAGGAAGAAACGGATATCAATATATTTTCTTGAGGATAGAAGCATATCGGAAAAGAAGCAATTTAGATAATTCACAGCTGTGTAAAATTTATGACATGATAACACATTTACTGACTTTCGCACGATCTTTCTTACTAAATCTTTGCGTTTATATTGATAACGTACATGGAGAGAGAGAGAGAGAGAGAGAGAGAGAGAGAGAGTAAGAAAGAAAAGATAGCGGAAAAGTCTCGAATTTAATTTTAATTTTTCCCTCCGCTGAAGCACAACATAAAGTAATTAATGTATTTACTTTTCACGAAAACCAACAATGCTGGAAACGTTTAATTTCATAAGGACCTCGGGATGAGAGATGTCATAGTCTACAGTTAAATAAAAAAATAAATAAAAAATTCCTATCATTAGATTGGTGTTTTTGATTTTATTTTTTTTTTGAAAATTTAAACGTGCGAGTGTGTGTCGATAGGTGGCGTGGTGGTTCCTTAACATAGGTTTGACCTTCAGACTTAATCGTTGTCGTGTTTTCTGACAAGTTTTAAAAAAATATTTTTTTTTTACAACTTACAAATTAAACTTTTCAGAAACCAACTGACCATTTTTAAAGAGAGATTTGCTTTTTTTTCACTTCAAGTCGAGTTGATACGAGTCAGTAAGAGCGGCCTGAATCATCATTTAATAGGGGGGGGGGGGAGTCTGGAAATTTCTAATAAACACCTAATACAAAAACGATATTATATATATATATATATATAGGTAGTTGTTAGGCTCGGCAACGTCAGCTCTTTATTTCTTATAACGTATCCCAAGTAGGAAAATTGGTATTGAGAACAAATTAAATTCCTTCGAGATAAATGATATTATATAAAGGGAGTAAGAGGGGTGTTTGGCCGTTTCCTTGTTTCCTTTCTGATATTTACATCACCCACCTTAATACTACAGATTATTGACTGAAATATTGTCTTTGTCTGTATTATATATAAATAAAAATAAAATAATAATAATAAAATCTTAATAAAAAAATAAATAAAGGCTTTTATTTCCTTATAGGGAGTAGGTGATGCTTTTATACCCTATTTTGGAGGTTGAGCGGGCAGTTCAATCACCACTGGTAGCCAATCAGAGATAGCTGGCCCATGTTTATCACTAATTATAGGCGGCCACTGATGAATAGAGCGGCAACCTGCCATACTGTCTGAAATAATGTGGGTACTACGGTTGATTTTCTTGAGTTTACGGGACGAAAAACCTGAGGTTCCGGAAGGAAAATCTCGCTTACCCAAGGCAGCGATTGACTAACTCGGGAAACCGTCGAAGATAGGATTACAGTAGAAAAAGTTGCTCCAGTCAGCGACAGGACTTGAACCTGAGTCTAACTTCGAGCGACCTGCATGGAAGATTATGACTTAAGTTTCCAGAATGAAGCATCCTGTGCAAAAAGACGACTAACACGGGAACCAAATATAAAACAGGATTTAAAACGTTCTTGAAACCGAAAACTGGAAAGGAATCCTCTAGTGATCGACCAGAATCGAACTTACCATAGTCTTTCATAGCCATTTTCTAATGACTAAGCTGGCACCATAAACAGACTAACATAAACAAAATTTAAACTGTTACCAAAGATAATTTGTAGTTCTTTCACTAAGTATTTAAACTGGAGTGAATATTTAAATATTAATAAATTAGAAGTGATAGATAACTGTGAAGACAGCATACGACTTGCCAAGCCAATGCTAAGGCAGTGTATTCCAAAGGTTTTATTTTCATAACCACTTATGAAAATAATAATTTAACCCTTGCGAATGTTTCAAATTTTAAAATCGTAAGAATCGTATAGAAGTAATTTTAAGAAAAATACAAGCAGTTGTATAAGAATTTGTTTATATATCTCAAATACCTTGTGAAACATAAACCGTTTTTACTAATTCTGTTCTGCTCGAGGCATCATTCGCCACAAGCGAATTCCGAAAAATATTATGTTTGTAGATTTCCTACAGCTGTCCAAGTCACGTCCGCCCGCTTAGCCTAGTACTTAACGCGCTTCGCAACCATGTGCTTGGGGAAGGAGTATCCTAGGTTCTATTTCTCGGTGACGTGAGGAGCTCAAGGATCTTCCTCAGCCATAGCCAAGTTAGCCCGTCTTGGGCGTGGACAGGTAGGGTTTTTCCCTATTTTATCCTGGGGTTTTTCCTCCCGCAAAACAGGCAAACCGGCCCAGTGAACACACGCTTCGACAGACATGGGATACTACCGGGAATAAGGAGAAACTAACCTACTCTGCGGGATTATCGGTTACGGAAACTTACGGGGTAAAATGTGTATGCCTGCGCACAAGCATAACATACGTTCAAACCAGTTATAAATCTTGTATTCCATTATATGAAAATTCATAAATTTTTTCATATCCTATTGGAAAAAAAAACGGAGACCTTCATTTGAATTGCTTACCTGAACATACAATTCTAGCCTAATGACATTCATTCTAAATTTCCCGGATTACAATATTCCATAATCTTGTAAATATAAGCATAGCCTTCACTCTCCACTCAGAGTACTAATTGAGGCCTCCACTGGTATCATGAAGGGTTATTTAACCAAAAGATTCTGTCTTAGATTTCTTCGTAAGCTTCAGGATCAGATCTCATTTGCTGCATTCTGACAATATCGATTTTATATAACTGAAGAAAGGATTATTTCTAATGGCTATCGGTACGTACCGGAGGTCAACTGATGTTCCGCACATTCACCCTCGATAGGTTTTAGATACTGTCGTCGCGGAACCGTGAAAGCAGGGCAGAAACCGATTTAAAATTGTCTATAAGGAACATTTTGGGAGAGCCATTATTTTGCTATTTATGGGGAAGCTAAATATTGTCATTACTGTAAATTGTGAGGTTTAGCTTTTCTAAATCCTCCATCTTCTCCTGAGCACTGTTGCGAAATATATTTTCTCATATTTGCTGCGATAGAAGGATCAGTAGCGCACCCTAGTGTGACAAATCGCAATAATCAAGGATTAATTTTGGGATAAAAAATAGATCACGAAGAAAGGGAGGATTGGCTCGAGGGTGGTATATATCCTTCTGCAAGACTTCTTGATGATTCATATTGCTTTATCGGCATCGCTGTCGAGCGAACTAGCGAATGTTCCAGAGATTTGTATTCCATGAAACCAATGCGCGGTTTAATGCAAATAAAAGTACTGAAAGGATTCAAAATCCTGTGATAACACGAGTATTAAATGAAATATATAACCTGCATTTTTCTCTGATTGTAATAAATTCCTTATTTAAATAAGCGGAAATGAATCCAACCCTATTCATAGACTAAAAGAAATAACATTTCTATTGTATTGTTATAACGTCGATTTGCAGCTCTGAAATTTATCGCCATTTATATATATATATATATATATATATATATATATATTTGTTTTATTTCTTCCCACTTTTTGCCAGTAATTTGTTTTCATTTTATTTTCATGTGTTCTTTTCTTGTAACCTAAAAGAATATTCATTTCAATTTTCTTTTGTTTCATTTAATTCGCTTTTTATTAACTTTGTCTCTATTGAGTGCATCATTTGTAATTTCTGAGCCTGAGACAGATGAGTGCGTATTCTTTAAAATGATGCTTTTAGTAGACGCTGAAATTTGTTTTCCCTTCTGTCTTTCCGATGTCTGAGTAAGGGTTATAGTTGCAATCACTGGAAAGAGATTGCAACATAGCCACGACAACTGACATTTTCGCCATTGAAACAAATACAATTAAGGTTTCCATGGTAACGAGATTATTGGAAAGTGTACGCTGTGTCGAGTGTACATCTGTTGTCCTGAGATTTCACAGATTCATCGACCAGACACGTAGAATCGGCTTATGAGTGAAATATTGACGACTGTTCGATGTTAATCCTACTTACACCAGTCATATATCCCCCCCCCCAATGAAATTTAGGTGCCAAAGAGATATCTTTAAATAGTGGTTCTCCATGATTAAAGGCATGAACCCCAATTGCTTCTCCTGCTTATATCCTCCTTTTGTGTGTATAATATGATTACCTGGAAAAGATAAAGCCCAACTAGGAAATTTCGAGAGATGTTTACCAAGTTTAATTTTCATTTTTAAGACCTCCAATATTCTCCTTAAGGATAATAATCTCAATACATAGACTACAAGCGTAGAATATTTTTAAATCGAGAAAATATTGATTAATTAATAGTTTTAACTAATGTTTTAAATCAGCAATAAAAATCATCCATTTCAAGTGTTATTAAGACAAGTAATAATCAACCATGATTTGATTTTCTCGCATCTCACCACATATAGTAAGCTGTGGCGTTGTTGCAAAGACAAGTATTGCATTCTTTGAATACGTCTGAGGAAGTTAAAACAAAGGTAATCGAAAACGAGTAGAAAGCGGTTGTTTAGAGTACCTGAAATACTCCCAACATTTCTTCCCGGAAAACTCTAAGTTTAAATAAATATATATTCGTATATTTTACATTTCCATATAATTGAAATATGACATGTGTACTGAAGATCGCATCTTAATTTATCTACCAAGCAGGTTTCTCTTAATTTCCTTAATTCTAATTTAGCTTAACCAGAATTCTACTAGTTTAGCTAATCGCACACCGCTAGCTCTTGACAAAGTCCTACTGGAAAAGTCCACTGAAGTGGAAGACATAAAAGACGGACAGCAAGAGATGAATTCCAGTGTATTTGTGTATATCTATTTCGCGTTGCTAAATAGGCACAATGGCCTGTCACAACCAAGAAAACGTCTTCGAAAACTTACTTAGGGAGGAGGGGTAAACCCTTCTACGCAGACACGAAGCCCGTTAACTCCCATTCGGTTTCAAAACTGTAGATAAAGGTTTGCGTCCTAGATAAGATTCTAACCGAGGCATTGTAGCCAAAGGGCATTGCGAAACGACTTGAGCCATTGAGGCAAGGACTTCTTCATAATGGTTGACAAAAACACTCATGAAATTTAAGAGTTCCTTAAAAGAAACAATATTTACATTCTAGTTTTCTGAAAGGATTTTCTATGAATGCTTTGTGTGCTGAGTAGGATGCTGATTGTACAGAAAGAATGTGATCAAGTGGTAGTCCCAGGGTTGACAGTCATCATTAATTACATAGATGCGTTAATACCTGAGATTTCTATTTATGATATCTATAAACTAGGCTTCTGATTTTTAACTAGTCTTAGATTGGGGTGCCTGTATTGTATTCCTCTGCTTCAGGGGAACCAGATAAGCTCCCTAACTTTCTGTTAGGGAGCTTATCTCCCGCTTCTTTTATTCCCGTTACCTCCACTTTGTTCAGTTCCACTCAACATCTGTTCCCGGAAAACTCTGAGTTTAAATAAATATAAATTCGTATATTTTACATTTCCAGATAATTGAAAACATTCTCTCAAAGAAATTCTGCTAGTAATATGATAAATGAAAAATATTATTTATATTTATGAACATTTCTTGTCTTTACATCTTTCTGTTCGCGTGTTGCAGTCTGTAATGGAAAAGGATAAATTTACATATTTTACAAAAAAAGAAAGAAAAAGCTAGAACTAGAATTCTTAAAAGAAACTTTATAATAATAATGGAAACTGAAGTTATTCAAATATTAATTCAAAGGCTAAATTTCTTCAAGTTCGACTTTGAGATTAATGTTTGTTTTTCAGGATAAAAACAAAAGATAAACCGAATGAATAAAAAAGTATAAATTGTACAATTTTTGAAAAAGAATGTTTAACTGTCGCAATGATTAAAGAAATATAAAATGAAATAAAAGATTAAGGCCATTTAGTTTTCAAATGAGTGCAGAACTAAACTACGTTTTAAAACTTTTCCACAAAGAATATTATGGACATTCAATTTATTTCCGAACAAGGATATCCACATTTTCTATCGTATATTCCTTTCTGCTCATCAATAAAAGATGAAAGTAACAGAAAGGGCCACAGAGGACAGAATGTTGAAAATTCAAAATTTGTGTAGTTTTCTTGGATAACCAAAATAAAATGTTTTAGCTTTTATACGATTTACTTGGCAAATCGTTTAAGAGTAGGTAGTAATACATCGCAGACAAACAGTTGAGAGTTATTTATGTAAATTTTCCATTCAATTAAAACTGTTTCTAACGACTTGATTATCCTAGTTTACTTGTAATTGCTTATGTTTTATTGTGGTTCTTCTGTTTTGCATAGCAAAAAGCACGAGTTTGCATATGTGCTCAGGATCCTAGAGTCCTGGACGGGTTAATGAATTCAGGGCTTATCAAGTGATGGAAATTTGATGCGTTTTGCACGATGCTAATACGAGAGAGAGAGAGAGGTAAGTGC
Source organism: Typopeltis vanoorti (assembly GCF_054136105.1). Taxonomy (NCBI): domain Eukaryota; kingdom Metazoa; phylum Arthropoda; class Arachnida; order Uropygi; family Thelyphonidae; genus Typopeltis; species Typopeltis vanoorti. The sequence continues at coordinate 24,114,216 of NC_143565.1, read as the reverse complement.
AATAAAATACGAGGGAGTGAGAGGAAAGGAACAAAAACATACGAAAGAAAGAAGAATGGCCAGCACCGTACTTTTTATTTTTTATTTTTTCAAGTTCGAGCCATATTCTAAGCTTAGGGTTTCTTACAGACATTTTAAACTTCAAACTTAAACTTCAAAAAACGAATCAACGCATACAATGCATCTACACCACATTACGTCCGTATTTTAATAAGAATTCCAGCAATGAAACCCAGGTTTTGTAGTTTCACAATTCTTTTATTCCCGTTACCTGCACTTTGTTCAGTTCCACCCACCATTTGTTCCCGGAAAACTCTGAGTTTAAATAAATATAAATTCGTCTATTTTACATTTCCAAATAATTGAAAACATTCACTCAAAGAAATTCTGCTAGTAATATGATAAATGAAAAATCAAACCCAGATTTAATTCGTAGTTTCACAATTGACAAAGTCTAAACCCCAACTAAATTTATAAAGCCTAATACGGGATATAAGTGTCGATTTTGCTAAAGCCAATCTCGTAGTTCTCAAGCATTAACAGCTAGAACGATACTTTTATCACTATCACCAGTAGATGGCATTCAGGACAATGAGTATAGCAAGTAGCGGGTTATCCGTTCTTATATATAAAAGAAATACAGAAGCGCACTACAAATGCAGCACACTGGACTAAAGAGCTAATATAATTTAAAGTTTCGAAATTTCCAAATCGTGTCCGAAAGAGAACCATTTAAGATGTGTTCTATGTATACAAACTATCGTACAGAACTTCTTAATTTAATGGCGTAAAGGTGTTATTGAAATCGATGCATAAAGAGAATCAAATTTTAGTTCTGATTGAGTTTTTTTTTGGAATCACCTCTTTGCGCTTTTTGAAAATAATTAAATTATATAAACAACAGTCTGAAGTAGCAAAGTGTTAGAAGTTCAATTCCCTTCTGCATCCTAAAATTAATCGTCTTTCTTATTTAGATATTTTTTCATAATTTGTTTGCTGTTTATATGAGTTTAATGTACATTTTAAAATGAGAATAAAACTTATTGATTACAACAAGAAAAAGTCGCTCTTCAATTACCGAAATAATGCACTAAAAGTATCAAGAGTTGTAACATGAAAGATTATTTCGAGAAAGAAAAAAAAAAGAAGTTTTTAAAAGCTATTAAATGTTAATTAACTTTTTAAAACACGACTGTCCAGGATCACACGATCCTGTTGATGGTATGATGAAAAGTGATTAATACATAAAAATATTGGAGAAAGGAGTGGTCCCACAGATCCAGAAAGACAAAGAACTTATCTTTCAACGGGATGTCGCTCCATGCCATATTTAAAAAAAAAAAAAAAAAAAAAAACAGGAAGGAGCTCTGGTTGCTTACCAAAACTAGGACAGAGCAAGAGCAGTCTTTATAAATCGTTACAAGGCAAGATCACGTCGAATTTTTCCTTTAATATTTTCTAAAAAATTTCAGTAATGTTTTTATTATTTGCTTTTATTAGAGAATAAATATAAAAATATTTAAAATATTTAAAATATTTAATTTTTCTTAATATTATTCATACTACACTACAAAATCGTAGAATAACTTTTCCAGTATCGAATAATCAACGATTTTGTTTTAATTTGGATTTTTACTCGGAATAAATGCAGTACATAAAAATATATATTATAACATAATATAGTATTAAACATACTACATATAAAATATACAATATAAATCAATATATTTAATTTAAATAACTTAGGTTGTATGTGTGAATTCGAACACATAACTAGTAAAAGAAAATAAACATTGATGAAATCAGCAGTTTACTGAGCTTTATTTCCAGCCGAATTGATTCAACACTTCAGGACTGACTTTCCATTCACAAATCTGTAACACTCCTCCGTTTGTTTGTGTGTGCAAAAGTTTAGATTTCAATTGAAATCCGATTAGGCATCGGTTACGAACACGAGAACATATTTTATTCTGAACTCTGAACTTTGATTCTGAAAAGTATTTTGATTCTGAAGAGGAAAAAGTAGAAAAAGCTATGTATAACGACAAGGTGCAACGAAACCTGGGGGTGGGGGGGGGGGGGGGTGGGGGGGGGGGGGGGTGGGGGGGGGGGGGGGTGGGGGGGGGGGGGGGTGGGGGGGGGGGGGGGTGGGGGGGGGGGGGGGTGGGGGGGGGGGGGGGTGGGGGGGGGGGGGGGTGGGGGGGGGGGGGGGTGGGGGGGGGGGGGGGTGGGGGGGGGGGGGGGTGGGGGGGGGGGGGGGTGGGGGGGGGGGGGGGTGGGGGGGGGGGGGGGTGGGGGGGGGGGGGGGTGGGGGGGGGGGGGGGTGGGGGGGGGGGGGGGTGGGGGGGGGGGGGGGTGGGGGGGGGGGGGGGTGGGGGGGGGGGGGGGTGGGGGGGGGGGGGGGTGGGGGGGGGGGGGGGTGGGGGGGGGGGGGGGTGGGGGGGGGGGGGGGTGGGGGGGGGGGGGGGTGGGGGGGGGGGGGGGTGGGGGGGGGGGGGGGTGGGGGGGGGGGGGGGTGGGGGGGGGGGGGGGTGGGGGGGGGGGGGGGTGGGGGGGGGGGGGGAGTGCACATTTTAATCTTTCATAGCACGAGGATTTGAGGATTGGTTAATAAACACTGGTTTTGTCATGTAATCACCTGATGCATTACTACAAAACAGTACAGTAATTCTATCTTTGGAAAAAAGAATCCAGGAGCTGATCTTTCATTTTTAGAAATATAGGTGCGTTTTTGCACTTTTTTTCCGATATAACCCGGATTCAACCGCATTGAACACCTGGTCTGCACTATAAATGTTTATAAAATTTGAGAGTTTGTTGTTTAATAAGATTTCCATCCATAGAAATTTTCTTTTGAGGAGTGCAAACTTCTATCGAAATCATTAGAGATTTCTCCATTTTTCCATTAGAATATCGCGTACACGAGCAACGCGCTCTTCACTTATCGTTGACCCAGCAATAAACACTTTCTCGGATTTTATGTTCATTTTGTTTGATTGTTCGAATTGTTGATTCATTTAAATTCAAAGTCATTGCAAAAACTTCTAGTTTTTCCCCATTTTTCAACCGATTCAAGATTTTGAATATTTTTCTACGAGAGAAATTAATTTTCTTTTGAATGTTGGTTTTTCCCTTTCGTTGCAGTTTGTGGCCATTACTATAAAAATAAATTTTTACACAAAAAAGCAATCATTACATATTGTATATAACTCACCCAAAAATAAAGTGCTCAGCTTGAGATGAACACACTTTTGATTTTTAATGCACTTTCTTGGCAGAAATGAGGACAATTTTCAACAATAAACGTTTTATACGGTAAACAATTGAGGTACATGCGTGCTAAATCCACACACACACACACACACACATACGCACACACTTAATATAAATTCGCTACTTATAATTACATGCGGGATACAGGCAGGCACAAATTTAACGATGATAAAATTTGATTTTTAAGTCGCGCGGTGAAAAACATATGAAAAGATAAAGGGTTACTACAATTTGTGGACTGCGTTTTTATCAGAGCCGTTTTGTATAAGTACCGCGTTCATTAAGGGTAACTACGATTTTAGACCGCGTTATATCGAAACCGCGTTGTATAAGTACCGCGTTATACGAGGGTTACCTGTAGTTTGTTTTATACAGCTGTCTGAAGAGCAAAGGTGTGTCTGTATCCCTCGAAATGGATAAAATTGAATATCGTGCGGTTATAAAATTCTTTGTAAAAGAAGGTTTAACCCCAAAAGAAATTCATTCGAAGTTCATAAAAGTTTATGGGCACTTTTCTCCTTCGTTTTCAACAATTAAGAAATGGGCTGCCGAGTTTAAAGGTGGCCGTACCAGTGAAGGAGATCCAAAAAGTGTAACAACTCCTGAAATCATTAATCAAGTGCACGATATGATAGTGGATGACCGGGGAGTGAAAGTGCGTGAAATTGCTGAGACTACAGGCATTTTCAAAGATCGTGTAGAATATATTTTCCATGAAGAATTACAAATGAAAAAGCTTTGCGCAAGATGGGTGCCGCGCTTGCTCACAGCAGATCAAAAACGCACTCGTATGAAAATCGCTGAACAGTGCTCGGAGAGTTTTAATAATAATAAAACTGATTTTGTGTGTCGGTGTATTTCTATAGATGAGACTTGGGTTCACCATTACACACCAGAAACCAAACAGCAGTCAAAACAGTGGACAGGAGTAGGTTGTTCAGTGCCAAATAAGACAAAGTCGGTTCTATCAGCAGGAAAGGTCATTTCATCGGTGTTTTGGGATGCTAAAGGCATTTAGTTTATTAATTATCGTGAAAAGGGTAAAACAATAACCGGGGAATATCATTCCAATCTTTTAACCAGACTAGACGAAAAACTCCGTGAGAAAAGACCCGTTTGCATAAGAAAAAAATCATCTTTCATCAGAACAATGCACCTGCCCACAAAAGTGTTTTATCAATAGGAAAAGTAAAGGATATGCACGATGAATTGTTGGAATATACACCCTGTTCCCCAGATTTGGCCGCCCTCTGACTTCTACTCTTCCCAAAAAACTAAAACTCTTCCTTGCTAGTCATCATTTTTCTTCGAATCAAGAAGTGATTGCAGCTGTAGAGGGATAGTTTGCAGATCTTACTGAGAACCCCTACAGGGATAGGATAATGGCGCTGGAGCATCGCTGGAATAAATGTATTAGTCCTAAAGGAAATTACATGGAAAAATAAAAATAATTTTGAAATTATAAATTAGTTTTTACATTGTTAGGCAGAGAACATGTCAGACCACCCTCGTATATATATATATATATATATATATATATATATATATATATATATATATATATATATATATATATATATATATATATATATATATATATGAAGAAAGTTTTTTAGCTTGGGTGTATTATACGAGAAATTTTATTCTTCGTTTTAATCCTTTTCCCAAGTTAGCAAAACTAAGTTTTGAGCGTGAAATATATTTACGTCTAAGCGACTTGTATATAGAGGCTAATGACTTCATATCATTTGCCTTAGTATGTATTCCATAATGCAAAGTACCCCCCATTTCGGGCGTATATAATGCAATGCATATCTGCATTACTCAACCTTGGTATCTCTCCTGGATCTGGTCCCACTGATGAGACCTCAATAAAGGGCGTAACCGGTCTGGGTAGTAACTTTCCACTATGCATGGCATTATTCAAGCCCAAAAGTGTGGGGGGGGGTGCTTTGAATTCTGGGATACATACTAAGGCAAGTGATATGAAGTTATTAGGTTCTATATAAAAGTAGCTCAGACGTAAATATATTTCACGCACAAAACGTTGTTTTGCTTACTTGCAAAAAGGATTACAACCAAGTATAAAATTTCTTGGCTTTCTTAACATATATATATGGAAATTAAGGCTTACTGGGCTCTTATGGAGCATGTCATATCAACATCGCTGATGGAGCTGATATTCACCTGTGATCGTGGGAGTTTCGGTTAATTCCGGACGGCCCAGTCGGGTTAAATTCCACTTATCCTCACGTGGTGCCCGACATTCTCTCTACACTCTACATAGGATGCGAAGGAAAGCGGTGTACTTTAGAATACTGGTCGGCGAAGTACAAAAAATTCTAAAGAAAGTCAACAGTAATAACATATCAAATGACAGTGAAACTGAACAATAGGCTACGAATCCTGCGCGACTCCCACCTACTTTCTACGATGGCGTTAAAAAAAATAAAGAGTTAAGGGTGCTAACAATCGCGTAGATGAAGACAGGCCATCTTTTGGAAAGATTACACTCGTTACAGATGCCCTGAATATCTGCACTCGCAAACGATTCCCAAACTGATTTCGTAATTAAACAATTATGTAACACTTAAATGGACATTTTGGCCATAAACAAAACAATAAATAACAAGAGAATTAACAGCACGATGGAATGACTGCTCACTAATTTTCCATGGCCCAGCAACTAACAATGTAAAACAAGACGGAGTCGGATTCATAATAAGGAAAAGATTAACAAAGAAAATAATTTCATATAACATTCTCTCCGAAAGGAATCTGATGGTAGATTATAGAAAAAAGGCCACCCGTCAAAGCACATGTTATGCTCCTACATCGGCCTCAAGTGATATCGAGATAAATCAATTCTACAAGAATCTTGACGAGCTGCTACAGCAAAAGTCTACGTACACTTTTTATTTTAATGCTAAAATTGGGAAGTACAGAAATCAAGAAACCTTCACCAGTTCCTTTGAACTAGGTAATAGAAAATAAAGAGAATAAACTTCTAATATTCGCAGAAGCAGAAAAACGTTTCATCATGAAGACCTTCTTCCAAAACAGAGCAGGAAAAAAGGTGGACTTGGGAATCTCCAATGGCGATATAAGGAATGAAATAGACCAATTCTAACAGGCTGCAAAAAGAATAGTTAGAGCTGGAGGAACAATTATCATAAAGTATTTTCACTACCATTCAGACCACGAACTACTTCTAGTCATCCTACAAACTGACCAAAAGAAGGAAACAAAATACGGGCAATTTCAAACCATGCAAAGCGACCCATATATTTACACCCTGATTTTTTTAAGCAGTCGGCTGATCAAATAAAATGAAATATTATCGAATATGACAATGAGAGGAATTATGACACGCTCCTGCAAATTCTGTACAAAAATGCATGAAAAATTCCATAGTCAATCAAGAACACTCCTAAAAAAGAAAGAATCTCCATACAAACCTTGAATCTATTAAACAAAGAGAAAACTGAAAGTTAACCAAATTTACAACTTGAATATAAAATTATCTGCAAAGTATTAAGAAAGAAGATCCCAGAGGACTATCAAACCTAAAGAGAAAAAGCTGAGAAATGCTGCTGAATCTAAAACGATTATAAAAACAGTTGAAAGAGAATTAACTCTGAAAATGCCAATCCCAACAGCACTACTAGAGCAAGATAGAAGACACACAAACAGAGCTAAAATGGAAAATATGGTACAAGGCTTCTACAATGAACTTTTTTGCATTAAAATGTCCTTTACGCGAACCAAATCCTCACAATATATACGGTGTACCAGAAGTGCTCCCAGACGAAATAGAATATGCACTCAAAAATATGAATCCAAATACAGCTCGCTGCATTAATAGATGAAAATTGTGAATACTCAACAAGGAGGACCACAATTTTACCATCAAAATGGAAGCCATCAGAAACAATTGTTCTCTTCAAAAAAGGCAACATAGAAGACATGAAGAATTATCGTCCTATATGTCTGCGATCACAATGACAAAACTTATATCAAACTATCAAAACCACCCTTCAAGAAAATAATGGTAAAGAACATGTAGGATTAATAAAAGGTTATTCTACAATATATCACATACAAGTAGTCACTCTACTTAGTGAACGATGCAAAGAATACCAGATCCCGCTTTGCGTTCTATTTATCAACTTTAAAAAAGCCTTCGACACCATAGAATATAAACTCAGTTTTACAGGCACAACTAGAACAAGGCATCGGTCCAGTCTACACCAATCTAATTAAAGAATTTAACACCGACAGCTCTACACACACAAAAAAAAACTTATTTGACGACCCTATAACTATCACCTAAATAAAACCTAGGTGTGCGACAAACAGATGCCATGTCACCAAACCTTTTTACGTATACTCTGGAAAGCGCTGGAAAAAAATAAAAAAAAATTTGGCCACCACACGAAATTCCAATTTTCAGCTTGGCAATGAAAGTGTTAACACTTTCATTGCCAAGCTGAAAATTGGAATTTCGTGTGGTGGCCAAATTTTTTAAATTTTTTTTTTATTTAGTTAGCGACGTCCACGCGATAACACGTGATCGGCCGTTTGGTGAGGACCCGCATCGCGCGATATCGCGTGATTGGCGATGAACGTGTTAAGGAAAATCGACTTCATGAAAAAGAGCTGCATGGAGCTCTTTTAACAGTATCAAATCAATAATCTCAGATCATAAACTAGATATCAAAATAAGAGCTAGCATTATGTTCAATAGATGTACAGCGATCTTTAACCTACGCTTCCGAAACTTGGAGTAGCACACAAAAAGAAATTAGTCTACAAACCACCAGCATGCCATGGAAAGAAGAATTTTAGGGATAAGTAAAAAAGACATCATAAATACAACTATCAGAAAATAACTAGAGAAAAAGTACTGAAAACCATATATGGCAACTAGGCACAGCGTGCTGGTCATATTGCAAGTCTCAATGACAACAGGCGGACCTACCGTGTCATAAACTGGTATCCATGATCAACCAAGAAGAAAGGCTCAAGATGTTGCTACAGACAATGTGAAATATTGCGTACAAATATACTGTATGACAGTCAAGTTCGTTACAACTTCTAGAATCAGCTATCATCACTTTCCTGTTAATTTAGTGTTCTCCATATGCTGGGGAAGGAGTGTCCTGGATTCGATTCCCGTCGACGACGTGAGGGGCTTAAGGATTTTTTTCAGCCATAGCCAAGTTAGCGAGTCTTGGGCATGGACAGTAGGGTTTTCCCCCCAAGATTACCTGGGATTTTTCATCCCGCAAGCAGGTAAACCGGCCCCGTGAACACACACGGATACAGTCAGGAATACTTTTAAGACAATCCCTCCAATCATAGGTCTGAATTTTCAGCTATGCCGATCCCGAGCCCGGATTAAATAAAAAAGGGGGAGGGTATTGAGGTGGTCCCCGTAAAAAGGGCTCACGGACGTTGAATCACCATAGAAATGAATGAATGAATGAATGAATGAGTGCTTATCAGAGGAGAACAGAATGAGAGAGAGAAAGAGAGAGAGAGAGAGAGAGAGAGAAAGCTTTATTTTTTAGGAAAATGCATGTAATTAACACTGCTCTAGATAGCACACCTCACTAAAACTCGAAACTCAAACTATACATTTCCTTCCTACAAATATACACTGATTAGATAAAATATTGCTAATATAGAACTCTTTCCCAATCTTTTATTTCTTGTACTTTTGCTTTTCGATGGTTTATCCTAAGAACAATTATTTTTCTGTTATTCATCCACGTACGATTGATAACAGATAATACAGCTGACAATGTCGTGTTCCTTGCTTGTATTGACCATGCTCTTCAGATCAAACGTCTTTGGGATAATCGTCTTTCATCTCTAATCTTCGGACAAATGGAGTAACGAATTACTAGTCACAGTAGGTGCTCGAGAAGAAAGGAATTGATCATTTTCAGACTCCATCTTTCTTCATTTATGTATAGATATTCTTTCATTCAGCTTCAAGTTCTTCTTAGCCATGTCGTGTTATCTAAGCTGGTATGATACTCTGATGTTTTCTCATTTTTCATTACTAGCATCGCATCGGAATAGCAATTTGATATCCTTTGAGAAAAAGACTGTCGAGTTGAAGGTAATCGTTCTGGTAAACGTTCAATTTCGTTCTTTTTTTCTCTTAAATCATTGAAACTCCGCTCTAGAATAATAACTTTCTAAACATCTGGTTTCATTTTATTTTATTAAAAGTTATTATTTATAAATGTGATAAAATAGATTCATTTGTCAACTATCAAATCATTTTATCAATATGGCACTTCGTATTTTTCTGCTAAATTCGTTTAACATGAACGTTAGCTACGCAATACGCACCTAAAATCAAGATTAAGTGGTTAGTTGGGTAAAGTTTTTTCTTTTCATCCACAGATCCCACATATAGAATTGGTAGAATATTTTTTTCCTTTCTCTCAACAGACATTCCACAAAGAAAACACCCGCAGTTATCAAACAGGACATACTCTGAATTCATAATCTCAGTAGCTTCGAGAATCTCATCCTAAACCAACTGGTTCGACACCCTCAGAGGCTTGTACGATTCGAGTATAACCTACAAAATAAGACAAAATATAATCATGACATTATCCAGCATCATTCTCTTAGGATTATGGAAGAAAATATTTTAAATTAACCTTAAAAGAAAAGCATTAAGTGTTTTCTCACCATTACTCATCTCTTGTGAGAATTACGTCTTGGTAGGACATACTTAATCGGGGACTCACAATAAACTTAACGAAGCTAATTAAGGGATGTCATTTGAGATGCAATTGCTCCTAGTACTTTATTTTCCCCTATGTTTTAACCCTAACATTTTTAATATAGTTGAAATCAGCGCATTTGTTCTCCATTCCAACTGATTGCCAAGCGGCGGCTAGTGGAACAATAGTTTAATTTTTTATCCCCTTTGGAACTTTCCCAACATTAATGATTGAATATAAGGCAATTTGCGAAAACTAACGAAAGGCTGTCATCATTACGTATCATAGTTTATTTATTTGTTATTTTCTCTTTGCAATACATTGCAAAATCCACGAGTTTTCTTTCCAACAGCTACGTTCAAAATTTCTTTCTTTGCTAGGATGACAAACGACACATGATTTGTTTCCAGATATGTTTTTTTTTAATAACAGAAATCAATGTGACATTTATTTCTAACGTATAAAAATAACAGCAATTCGAACAAATTAAATTCTAAAAGTAAAAGTAACAATAGTAAAATTGATATCCTTTTTCCTGAGCTGTTATTCAGTGTATAAAGAGAAATTCTTCAAAACTTATTTATTTTCATACAAAATATGACGAAAATATCGATATTAAAATTAACAATTTTAAAATAGTAGCGACGTTTTTAAATCCGTACTTGTTGGTAATACACGATTAATTTTTAATAAACTTTTTGAAGAGAGATAAAGATTAAATTAATGTTTACTGAAATGTAATCTTTTAAGTTTTAAAACATCTTAAGTGATGTCAACTGAAATCTTACCTTTTAAGTTGGTGACATTGAATTCAATTATGTCTTTTAGTGCAGTGTTTCTCTAGTGTTTTTGTCCGCGGCCCACAAGAATAAATCATATAACTAATCGGATAGCTAGCCCTCATACCCCACCTTTAGTGATGGGCCCTACTTTATCACCAGAAGATGGGGACATTCATATTCCGCTCATAAGTACAAAATTGTGGAGTGTTAACATAATTCACACAACTAATATGTTTACTTGGAACATACACCTTAACGTAACCTACAGCATAATATTTATTTCATTTGAAAATTAAATTGGAGTAAAATTAGGATAAGAACAGGATATATTGTGAATTATATCAAAACCGCGAGTAACTTTTAAAGTATTTAACTGCTTATTCAAGTACAAGCATTCAATGAATTAAGCTGATATAAAAAGGCCAAAAATATATTAATGTTAAGAATGGTGCTGATTTCTTTCAGACCAATTAACAAATGTCATTCCAGGATGAATAGTGTTAGTGTCATATCGGGTTCCATGTTTAGCTGGCTTTTTTTATTTATTTATTTTTTCAAATAAAAATAAATATTTAAAACCCAATATTGCAGTTATAACTTAAGGCGAATAATCACAGTATCAGTAATCTAACGAATAAAAAATGTTGGTGACATTTTCAGATTCTTTAATATTTGTAAACTTCGAATTGATTTCAATTCATTTTGAACTGAAGTGAGAATACTAAAATTATAAAATAAAAAAAATTTAAAAAATGTTCATCTTATTAAGTTATCAAAATGTGATCCACATTTAAAGATAAACTAAATATCATACCTTCAGTTTAGAAGTTACTGAGCGATGAAGAAGATTGTAACCCTCTCTTTCGCTCTCTCTCTCTCTCTCTCTCTCTCTCTCTCTCTCTCACTCACTCACGCACACATGGAAGTTAATGTACTCAACAGTGTTCAGACTGAAGAAAAAGAAAACAAAAAAAGGGAAAAAAAACGAAAGCCTATTTAAAGATGTGGGTCACGTAATTCTCCCTTGATCGTCCAATTAAGGCTATTTGCCAATGATCCATAGAGAGAGAGAAAGAGAGTCCCAATGGAAGATTGTGCAGTGTATCTTCATCAAGGTATGAAATTGGCACTCGTATAAAAAACAGAGGAAAGAATTGCAGCTTACTCTCGTTCCTTCTGGCTTATCATAAAGTTGATTATGTTTGTCATTTTTTTAAAAAAAATTATTAGTCGAGTGCTAACCAATTTCATACTTTCCGCTTATCTGAAACGGTTGAAAGGACAAAGTACACCACGAAATCCTTTTCTGTTAAACGACATACTGTTGAAAAAGGGAAAATAATAGTTAGGAGAATGATTTTTTGTTATATTTGCTCTTTTAAAATGCTATTTTAAATATTTTTTCAACTTATCTTCAAAAGAGAAATAAATATACTCCCCATAAACATAAAAGTAACCTCTGTCCGAAATTAATTAAAAATTATTCAATGAGCCATAAAGAAAAGTGCGTGCGATGCACATAGATAGCAGATGAAATAAAAGAGCACGTTCGTTTTGGATTAAACACAAGACAACACACACGTAGATTGAATTTTCCCCTCTCATTTTTTTGTTTCACTCACTTGCTCTCATTCGAACAGGATGCTCTCTCCCCTTGGGCAAAATATAAGTAACGATTGACAGCTACCAAATAATAATAATAATAAAAAAATTTAAATATTTTTTCCTTTTCCATTACCACCAAGGGTATTTTAGTTGGTAGTGTGAAGGCAAAGAAAAATCAAGCAACTTCTTCAATACGAATAAAGTCGAAAATCATGTCAAACTGTTTTTAGTATCTTTTTTGTAATTTTTTCGCTTTATCTTGTACAGATAAACCTCAGTTCCCTGAAAGTAGATTCTTCCACTTGCTGATAACCAGCAGTCCAATTCAAGTCTCAGCATATTCTGGTGTACAATTTTAAATTTAAAGAAAACATTTCTGTCTGCAGGCAATGTTTATACAAACACAAAAATTACACCTTCTAATATCTAATTTTTCTTCTCTCTCTCTCTCTCTCTCTCTCTCTCTCTCTCTCTCTCTCTCTCTCTCTCTCTCTCTCTCTTTCAAAATGTCTTTCAACCTCCTACTAATGAGATTTCTACACAAAAGCGGACATTAAGTTAACTCGATTATAGCGCTACCTGCACACAATTAATATAATAGAAAATAGTCCACATTACCGAAAACTAATTTGAATGGCCAGTAATGGGAAAGGTAATTTATACGAAGTTATTTTTCTTCACGTGTTTAATCTGATCATCTCGTAAGACACAATAAACGAACAAGAGACTTCTAAGATATTTTCTACGAAAGCCTATCGAATATTTCTTAATTAGTTTTTAAGTAAACATTAAACTAATAACTCCACGGGAGAGAATTTAATTTTTTTATTATATTTAGGATATTGCCAACAGCATATTACAAAATAACAAACATTAGGAAGCGATTGTACATAATCATAAAAAGGCTTGCTTGAAATGAGTCGATACATTTTCATATACATACGAATAAATCAAGAAAAAAAGAAGGAATAACAGTACTAATGGTGTGCTTTCAGAGGCGATGTTATCTATTGAAAAAAAACAAAAAACAGAAGTCATTCAAAATTATTGTTGCTATATAGAAGACAACGGAAATTTATATATTAAATCAAGTTTTTAAATTAATGTTATTAACTGTAAATAAACTGCGTTAGTTGGAGAAATTTTGATTTTGACTTAGCAATAAAAGCAAAAAAAAAAACTAAAGATATTTAAAATGTTAATGTATTTCTACGTTTTACTCTATACATTATTGTATTATGTTATACGTTATGGAACTTTCCTAATTCGTAATAATGGCAGACATCAAATTAAATATGGATTTAATATTAAGATTTGAATAACTTAAACTCGCAAAAAACGTTTGTAAGTGAAATGCTGAGAACTGACTTAGTGGAATGTAAATAAATTCCCTGCTATTAATTTAAAGACGTTTAACCATTCTGAATTATCGAGAAAACCTTGAAGATGATATCAGGATAAGACGGCCTTACGTTTCTGGTGACCAAGAATTGTGAGACCATAACATCCATTCTCTGGTAGAGGTGAATGTGCTCGATGATGATGTGTAGAGTGCAAAAAAGAGAACGAAAGAGATAAAAAATAACACGAAGTCTAATTGGAAATGTGTGTCACGTAAGGTTCTCTTGATCGTTCATTTAAGGTTATTTGCCAATGATCCGTGGAGACTCCCATTGGAGGATGGTGTAGCATGAATCACCAAGAAAAGAAATTGACGCGCATAAAAAAAATAATAAATATGACAATGAATTACATACTCTCGTCCTCATAGCTTGGCAAAAAGGGATATTATATTTATCAGTTTTTATTATATAAACCAAGTGTCAATTTTAAACGGTAAATTTATGGGATCACGTGTTTTGTGATGTCATTATTCATACTTGACGATTATCGGAAGCAATCTGAAGTCAGATACTACACGAAAATCATTCTTATTTAACTACACGCTGCTGGAAGCTGGGAATAATAGTTTGGAGAATGCTTCGATGTAATATTTATCTTTAAAAATAAATAAGAACCATTCCTTTGTTACGTTGTAGGTTGTCCAATTCTTTTTTATTTGATTTAAAAGCTGTTTTATTTTATCTTCAAAACAGAAATATCTTCCGCATAACATGCGAACTAAACTACTCTCCGAAAACAAAAATAATTCAATGATCCACTGAAGAATAGTGCACGTGCTGCATTTTGAAAGACAATTGAAACAAAAGAGCATCGTCTTTGAGATAAACAGAAGAGACAAGCAGTTGAAGTTTGCCTCTCATTCCTTTGTTTCCCTTATCTGCTGTCATTCAAACAGGATTTTCTCTTCCCTAGGATAAAATATAAGCAGCGTGGAACAGCTACAAAAAATAAAATAAAATAAATAAATAAGTAAAATAAAATAAAAAATAATAAAATATTTTTTCGCTTTGCTCCCAATGTTTTAGTTAGTACTAGGAAATAAAAAAACTCCAATGACTTCTTCAACACGATTACATTTTGTGGTTCAATAATCTCTCCACTTTTTATTGTACAGATGTAATTACGTAGACGTTCTGAGAATTGCTGATAACCGCCGTCCAATACATGCAAGTTCTCCTGTGGCATTTTAAATTTAAAGAAAACATTTCTGACTGCAGCCAATGCTCATACAAATAATTTTACCTTCTAACAGCAATCACACTTTCAAAATAAACAAGACTTGCTAACGGGGTTTGTGCAAAAAAAAAAGCTGGCAACAAACGAAACTCGATTAGGCCGCTACCTAGAGACAATTAATATAACAGGAAATGCTCTATATTACCCTACACTAATTTTAATGACCAGTAATGAGAAAGGTAATTTAAACGAAGTAGTCTGACAACTCCAGCCACTCATTAAAAGAACAAGAGACTACTGAGATGATTTCTATGAAAGCCATGTAATTTTCATAACTGTTTTTTGAAAAAAATAAAAATAAAAATAAACTAATTCGATAAATTTCATTATAAACATAACTACATTAGACATATTTGTGCAAATGTACGTAAACATCACTTATTCAGCGTATATGCAAAATAGTTGGTCACGTGCTCTAGGCAACTACTTAAGAAAGCTGTTTGTCAGTGTTCGTCAATACTGCTGATGACAATGGGAAAGAATAAAGGATCTTTCGGAGTTCTACAAAGTCCTAATTGTGCGTGCTTGTCTGACTGGAGCCACGACTTTGAAAATAGTAAAACTGACTGGCTTAGCAAACCGTGAGATATCCTGGGTGTTTAATCAGTGGAAAAATAACCCTCATCACTTCTCGAAGAAGTATAACCGGGGTCCTAAAACAATCTGTGAGGAACAAAATCACCGTTGTTTAAGAAGACTAGTACGGACAAACAGAACTTCATGTTTGCAGCAATTAACCGAAGTATTTAATGAAACCTGTTGCTGACCCATATCTCACAAAACTATGCTCAAGGAAATGAAGTGGATCGGTATTGTCAGTCGCATGACTATACAGAACCCATGGATTTCTGAAAAGTACTGGAAATTTCTTCTACAATGATGTCAGGAGCATACCATAACCGGAGACTGGAAGACCGATAAAATGTCATATGGTCCGAGTAGTCACGGTACACCCTTTTGTGTACCGATGGCACGCAGAGAGTGTGGGCGGGATCCCCATGAAGCAATGAACCCAGTTTGTCTTGTAAGGTTTTGGAGTTGTTCAAGGTTTTGGAGGTGGTGTTACGATGTGGGGGACATGTTCTGTTGGTACAGAACGAGAACATGAACACGGTTGCTATGATATTCGAAATTCTTATTTATATCACAAGTAACGCACTTATAGCAGATGTAAACGTTCAACCCAGTAGTTATTTGAGGGAAATCCTCTGATTAATAGGAAGATGCACAATCGTTTTAGTAACGTCGACGTTGAAATATTTTTATACTAAAAGAAAATAAACACATCATTGCTCGCTAGAGGGCTCTTCTTATCTTCACCCTTAACATGTATGCATTCATTTGTTAGTTTTCCGGGAAATCAAAGAAAGATGACTCCATAGAAGTAATGACTGCAGTGGTACTCTGAACACTGTAACAGAGTTAACACCATCGAAAGTAAGATTCAGTAAGAAAAATACATGACAACATACATTTTCGTTTGCCTTACAGCAGTTAACTATAGATGATCCTCTTCCTATTGTTGGTAGGTAGAAAGACTAGACATTATTGTACAAACACGCATTTACTATAGCCTCTCTATTTCTGTGTCAGTATTCCTCTCTTTTCCTCTCTCTCTCTCTCTCGTTGGCTGTCATGTATCGCTCTATTTCTGTTGTCGCAGTCACTGCGAGGTACCGTAGTTGTTATCGGTGTCATAGATAATCGCCATCATAGAGTTTAATGCCGGGTTGTGCCAACTTTTCTGAAAGGCATTGAGAGAACGAAACGTTAGTAAACGGCCGAGTAGATGTCAAAAACGAGCACTTCACTGCATAAAAGCCTTTCGATGGTTACTTCCCTTCCTCGTAGATTGTATCCTCTCCTCCCCTCTTTTTTTCTTGTTAACGTACGTGCAAGCGCACAACGCACCGCTGTCTCGATACTTTAGGAGGGTCTGTTTTCTTCCTTTCTGTGCAAGAAAGGAGAGAGAGAATGTCGCTGTCTGTTCTTGTGCTCAAAATATATCCCAATAACTCCATTCGATGTGTTTTATTCCTCGTTGAAGTATCACTTAGAGCCGTTGTTCAGAAATACACCCTGGTGAGCCATCTTCGTTGAACTATTTTACGGGTGTCTTCGACGTCACTAACCCTTGGGGAGAAGCGCACAATTTCCAAGGACGTTTACGAACATCGACAGAAAGCGATTTCCCTTTAACTTATCTTCGTTTTACTGGATAGTAGCCAATTCGCCAAAAATGCACATAAGTTTGTCGAAATAAGAGGAATTTGTTGCAAAATATCCACCGTATCTTCGGGGACATTCCTGTGTTCTGCACGAAATGTACTCCGGAGACCCGTATACTGCAAGTTTATACATCTCTGTTTCCATCCACATATATTTATTGACTCCTCTAGCTCCCATTACTCTATATTTTTCAGTAACTTGCAATCTCACCCTCCGCGCGCGCGCGCGTGTGTGTGTCAAACTTTGATTGATATATATACCAAACAAAGAAGATCAAACAATTCATCTGAACTTATTAACAAAACAAATATTAAAATAAACAGTATTTGAAGGATTCCTACCTTTTTATCATTTATCTTTACTATTAAAAGTGCAATACAAATGTCTTCTCAATGAATGCAATTTTAACAGTAAGTACAAAGCCAAAAAATGTGTCGAACATTACAAGAGTTTAAAATCAGCAGGAATTTCAGCTTGAATATTAAATCTATTTTATATAATTGAACATCTAAAAAAATCAACTGTTTCTTTTAAAAAGATGACGTCTTGAAATATTATGAATGCATTCAAAATTCCTTTTCTATTAGAACTTAAAATCGATTCTTCTTTATTTATTAAAGAAAGAAATACATATTTTGTTGCTGTCGTAATAATAATAATAATCAATGTTATAAAAATTCTTCTCCAAGGCTATTGGAGAGCAATGGGTATTATAAGAAAATGGCACAAAGAATACTATTCTCTACTCCTTCTCCAAAATAGATCCCTGACATTCACTACAGAGCTTCGGTTTAAATCCCTTATATTCGCAAACGTTCTCTCAGAATCATCATCTTCTGAAATCTCATGACATTACAATGGGTTTCAAGTCTATTGTGACTGTACGAGCTCTATTACGTTCACTTAAAGACCACAACCCTTTTAGCAAACACCCAGGAGTTTAGAATATTCCTTGTTCTTGTGGCCTTTCTTATATAAGGCAAATATCTAGAAGTTTGAAAATTAGACATAAAGAGTATATTCGAGACGTGAATGACAACAGAAAAGACAGCTCAGTCCTAACTTTCCATTTTTCCCACACTCACCTTAATAGTGATTGGGACAAGAGCTGCACGCCTTGAATATAAGACAACTTCAGTGGCCGCAACATTAAAAATTTACGTTGGTTATCCACTCACAAGGTACACTCAACAGAAACCAAGGTATGATTTTTATGTGACATTTAGAAGTCACTTATTAGATGTTTCCACACTTCAGACTTTAACTTTTCTGTCAACTATCGTGCACACCTACTGACCCATGGCAACTTCCACGCTCCACTTGTTTGCGTTTTTTTTTATTTTTTTATTTTTGTGAAACGGTTCCTATATGTTTGATCTTAGTTATGTAATGGATTCATGTTTCCCGCTTATTTTTATTTTTATTATTTTTTTTTGTTCTTCCTAATCAAGAAGAAGCCACTAGAATATGTGGCGAAACTAGTTGCTTTATCTATCCATATTACAACCTATTAAGCCTAGCGTTTATCACATTCGTTTTTTGGTCGAAAAATATACATACTCATCATTAATAATAGCATTATATTATTATCCAGCAGACTCAAATAAATAAAAGAAACGAAACGAACGAGTCTTTCTCATTTTCATTTCGGTTCAATCGATGGCCTGCAATTCGAATGTTAGCAGAGCGACGATGTTTAGTTCTCGTTAGCTGCTTCACATTTATAATATTCTTGAGACAGTAGAAACAGTATGAATGGTGCATTACTCAGACCATTTAATTAAGTGACAAATAAACAAAACAAAATAAAAAACAAACTCGATAAACCGATAAATTGCTAAGAGATGAAATTTGAACTTTCTTGTACTAAATAAATAGATAGAACAAAATAAAAAAAAAATCGTGGTTATTCTCTAAGTATTCAAGTCATTGTAATAGACAACGATAAAAGGACGGAGGAATCGAAAACTGGGAAGTAACAAAAAAGGGTTGTTGAAATTTCTGGATGGTTCGTTACGTTCTGATTCCCAATGTACGTTAATTACCGACAGAGTGAAACATTAAGGTAAGTATCGTTCCTCACTAGCCGTTAACTCCATGAGTGATCCTCGAATACCTCAGGAATTAGTCGCATAGAAACAGAATGCGTGAACAAATCGGATTAATTAAGATGATTTCCTAATTGGTTAATATCATTACGCGCGAATAACATCAGAGATATTCGCCATTCGGATCAATGCAACCGAATAAAAATTAATGATGATCACGACCACTTCATCATACGGTCATCATCATTTGGACCATTGCTTTTGCCAACTGAGCTTCCGAGGTGATTCCAAATTCTCAAATTCCTTTAGAACTATATCTTATCTGGGAGCTTATAATAATAATTGAATTTTTAATAATAAAGAAGAACTTTATTTATCTCAGTAGGAAATGCCTTAATAAAAACGTTATTTATTAAATTAGACGTTGCTTAATATTGGGAAGAAATCCCGCAGTGAGGGCACAAATAATGTTCGGATCAATATGGTGATTATGTTCAACAGATTGTTGGATAAAAGATTCGGCTACTTCCAATTAAAATGTATTCCGTAAACTCGAAGATTAGTAAATGCTTATGTCATATCTACTTACACTCCTTTCCAACTTTCTTTGTTGATCTACAGAGTATCATTTACAGTTGTGCAGAACAAGAGAAGAACGAGGCAATAGCTTTTCTCTTTTGCGTTAGCACTCTCCCCAAATAACGTCGACTTTGTTTCCTTTTTTATTTCAAAGCAACTTGTCATATCCGCTGTTTTGTGGATTCCAATTTTTTTTTTTTTTTTTTTTTTTTTCACTTCTGTTTTCAATTTGTATCGCGCATTATTGAGGGTCTGCACACATTCAACACTTAAATGAGTAAAGTAAAAACTGTATATTTATTATGTTTTCTTTATTATATTTATTATATTTTCATTTATTTAATACTAAGATATAGAACCTAAAACGCTTCAGTTTGTCAAATCGATGGAACAAATAGTAAGAATATTAAAGATCGTCACAATATTTAGCCAAATAAGCGGAAAAGACAAGGACTCTGTCCACGAGTGTTATATTTGCTGTTTAGATATTGTAAGCCAAGCCAACTACAATGCCGCATTACGCACGCTATTTGTCAAATTCTGAACTTCGATCTCATCTGGCTAAAACACATGATGACTCTTTAATACTCTTCATTTGAATTATTTATTGATTGATTTAGGAATGGCAATAATGGTAGGATTTTGATAGGAATGAAACAAAAAGCCGAAACTGTTAAAAGCTATGACGTACACAAAGGAAAATCAGGAAAATACGATAAATTGTATTATTACTATTTCACTAATTTACTATTTCAAACTAAATTAATGTATATTGCATTATGTGCCTTGTATATTTAGCAGCTAGCATTATGTGAGTACTAAGCAAGTTAAAACATCTTCCACAGCAAACATTTAGAAAATAAAATAAAATGAATTCACCAAACCAAGGACAGGTCGAAGAAAATCTCTTTTATCTTATATATTAGTCTCGTAAATAAATATGACATATTCTGAATTGTTTAGCTAAAACATTTTAGTAACATAATAATAAATACTGTAAAATTATTTAGCATTTCAAAGTACGATAAAGTAAAACATACTTGTCAATATAAAGTACTCTTTTAAGCTTGAATTATCAACTAAATGACTCCAGATTTATCTCTTTCACCGTGTATATATGCATACTCTATAAGATTTATTGCAATTTATTTTATTTATTTTGAGAGAGCGATGGACCGACTTCTTGGCTCTTTAACCCTCCATCAGCAAAATTCCGGAAGAAACATAAGAGAGCAAAACTCATCGTCCCAAGGTAACGGCAATGCTGAGCCTCAGTTCAAACTTCATTGGCTAAGCATCGCCATTCGTTACCTTGGGTCACATTATTCCACCCAGTAGACAACACGTTGCGATTCCTTATAAGGACTGGCTTAAAGGGACGAAGCAAGAATGCTTTTCATCTTCCCCCGTTATCTGTATAGGACAGTGTAACGATCAGGTATTATTGAGCTATTAAAGCGCTGATCATGGCAGGAGGGTAACAGCAATAGCCGAGCCTCCTCAGTTAGAACTTCATTGGCTACAGCATTGCCATCCATTACCCTCCAAGGGTATTAATCACCATCTCACGGTCGATTATTCATCTCCACCTCCCTCCCCATCACGTTGCGATTTAAGTTCTTAAAAGAACTGGGCGATGGACTGAGTCCTTGACTCTTTATCCCGTCATCTGAATGAAGAGAATCTGTGTGGATGGAGTGTTATGGAGCTAAAAACTCCAGTCATGGCTGGGTAAAGGGCAATAGCCGAGCGTCAGTTAAAACTTCATTGGCTACAGCATTGCTATCTGCTACACTGGAAATCCTAAAAAGGACTTTTTTTTCTTCTACAATACATACACATTGCGATTCCTTATAGTCCTTATAAGGACTGGCTTAAAGGGGCGAAGCAAGAATGCTTTTCATATTCCCCGTTATCTGTAGAGGACAGTGTAGGGATAAGGTGTTATTGAGCAATTAAAGCTCTGATCGTGGCAGGAGGGTAACAGCAATAGCCGAGCCTCAGTTAGAACTTCATTGGCTACAGCATTGCCATCCATTACCCTCCAAGGGTATTGGATTGAATCAATCAATCACCGCATCTCACGGTCGATTGTTCACCTACCGGACTGGCTTATTCTTTCTGTAACATCTTATTAGATGTTATTTCAGCTAAAAAATAAAAGGTGTACTTACATAAAATAATTGTTATTCCTAATAATTAAATAAATTTAAATTATTTTGAAGAAATTACACAATAAAATAAATTTTTTCATCTTATTCTATATAACTTTTTATACATTCTTCTATATATTGTTCTACACACATACATTTGTTTCATCCAAAATTCTGATCATATCGAAATGGCAATGTCGGTGCATCAGAAAACTTTGAAAAAAAGCCAAGGTAAATATTCGAATACATTTATCACTGATGAAAACCGGGTGGCGAAAAGTAATCTAATTTTCAGTTTCTTTAAAAACAGAAACCTTATGATAAAAATATAATAAAACATAGACTGTTGACATTTAATTGTAAAACGGTAAGTGGCATTAATTGATTTAAAAATACAAATGCTAAATTAGAATATCATAAAGTTAGAAATAATCAAACTTAAAATTTCTTTGCGGATATGTTAAGAAGAAGCCTCCGAAACGCCAATGTTAAGCTGTGGCTGCGATCAGCGTTTACAACACTGTGTATCACGAAGCCCTTGCGGGATTAAGGGGAGGATATAGCGTATCAAACAAGATTCACAATGTAGTCAGACAGAGATAGGTCTCCACGGAGAGTTTACGTCCCACCGTTCCGGGACACTATCCCATTAATCTTGTTTCGGATACGGTTTGCTTGGATTTCGTTCGCCGATGGTCTAGTTGACATTACAGAAATATCATTGAGCCAACAGAATAAGGTTAAAGTCGGTTTAGAGTTCAAGTGCAAAGATAAACTTGAGGCGAATGCGCATCTATCTTACAGCTTGTGAGAAGTGATCAAATTGAGATGGATTATTGTAGGAACGTCTTTCCCAGAAAGACGAATGAAAGAAAAAATTAAAAAGAAAAAAATTATTTGGGTATTGCATTTCACTTAGTGCATGGATCACTTGTATAAAATGAATCAGAATTTACTTACAAAAAAACAACAACAAAACGTGATATTTTAAGTTAGTAAAAAGCACTCGCTATAGTTTTGTTCCCATCAGAAAACAATATAATGATACAATAATACTCACCTCCATTTGCTATTGCTCTTCAACCCGAATCATAAATATATATATTTTTTTTACTGAAATAAGAGCCAACAGACTTCACTTCGACGAAGTAAAATTATTCAAAATTAAGTGTATATTGAATACCACATTATTTCTTAGCCGAATAAGAAACTCAAAGAAAGGAAATCTAATCTAAGAGTTTCATGCCGAATATAGGAAACTATATAAAGTTCGGCGAGTCTCCAAGCATAAGCCAACACCTGGTAGTACAATGCCAGGGCAACTCGTAGTAAAGGTGGAGCAAGCTTTGATCACTGTCCTTAGTATTTACCCATAATGCAAAACAACAGCTCGTAGGAGATGTATTACTGTTCTACATTATGAGAGAAGGTCACTACCCAGACCGGTTTCAACCTTTTTTGAGGTCTCGTCAGTGAGTAGGTATATCTAGAGTCATCTAGGTCTACCTACTCGTCGGTCTGGGTAGTGACCTTCTCATAATGTAGAACAGTAATACATCTCCTACGAGCTGTTGTTTTACATTATGGGTAAATACTAAGGACAGTGATCAAAGTTTACTCCACCTTTATTACGAGTTGCCCTGGCATTGTACAACCAGGTGTTGGCTTATGCTTGGATTCGCCGAACTTTATATAGTTTTTGCTATATTTGGCATGAAACTCTTATATTAGATTTCTATCTTTGAGTTTCTTATTCGGCTAAGAAATAATGTGGAATTCAATATCCACTTAATTTTTTATATATTTTTATTTATTTAAATTTTCCCCTTTCTTGACTTACCATAATCAATTAATTATCGTATGATGACACAGCGGCCATGATTTCCCTTTACGGGAATGTACGGCACCATCTCAGTCCTCCCACCCCCCACACACAAATTTTATCCCGGCTCCGGAACCAGTATAGCTGACGAATTAGGCCTATGGCTGGGTCAGTATTCCTGACTGTAATCCGTGTGTATCCACGGGCCGGTTTGCCTGCTTGTGGAATGAAAACTTGCTTCCGGTTTGCCTGCTTGCGGTTAGCCTAGTGCGCTTAGCGCACAAGGCTAACCGCACTGATTCACCATAAACCTTGTAATGAAGCAGCTGGTCTGTTTGGTCGATTGGTTAGCGTATCCACTTTCCAGCCAACAGGCCACTGATTCAAATCGCTCAGTAGGCATGGATAAAGGGCATCTGCGATCCTTCCTCTTCTTCAAGCAAAAGGCTTCACTCCTAAAACCATATGATGTTACTAGAGAAATCGTACGGGGGCCAGTGATATCACTTTAATATCTAACTAATGTAATCTATAATGCAGGTTGTTGATTGATTCTGATGCTAATCTATCAAATAAATTCAAATTCAAAATATACCGACATAACTGTCAAAATTTTGGATAAAAGAACCAAGAATCATCAACACTAGATAGAAATCGACCTCTCAGCTCTCTCTCTCTCTCTCTCTCTCTCTCTCTCTCTCATTTACTCTCTTGACACAGACTTCAAATATAATACCTATTTTAATATTCTTGCCTTATGGTAAGTTTATGTTCTTATTTTTAATACATCAGAATCTTAAACAAGAAAGATTGAATACCGGAATTTCATTATTGACATATGTGAGTTAATTCAACCAAAAAAATTTCATGCAGTCTTGTCGTTTTTTTTTTTTTTTTGTTGTTGTTTGTTTTTGTTTTCAGTGAGTTGTAATATCGACGCACCTTCTTGATGCATTGTTTTAAGCTAGTAATAGGCAATCACTTTTAAAATTTGTATTATGTTTTATAGATCAAATATATTCCTGTTCATTTTTTATTAGAAAAAAATACTAAAATACCAATAGATATTTTCCGCTCCTCCTTAATACCATTGCGACCTCTAAAAGGTTAGTTTTCTTATATATATATATATATATATATTTGCGAAAACTCTTAATTTGCTACCATCTTATTATTCGGATTGGCACCATGACATTTTATTAAATGTCATGGTGCATTTTATTTATTTTCTTAATTAGATTACTGCTAACTTCACATAAAAAACAGATGGTTAACCTGCAGAATTCCAATGTCTACGACTGAAATATTTCATCCAGTCTTCACTACAAATATTTCGCTTACTTCAAGGTAACCACCGTTTCGGATGATTCTAGAATTTACAAGCACAACAATTGCCAAAAAAATTGTTCATCCTTTAGAATTTCGTTCTTATGTCTAATCATGATTAGATTAAAAAAACTCGCGAGTAAAACAATAAATAAAAACTATTTCGTCCACATCGAAATTAACAGAATCCCGTATTTATATAAAAAATGAAAGTAAAAAAAAAATCGACTTTTTTATTCCCTATAGGCAGCAGGCGGCACCGTTTTAATTGTGTACCTTTTTCAGACTGAAGGGACGGGTAATTCAAAACTTTATAAATTATATTTTTCAATAAAAAACAACACAAGTATATCCTAACTTGGATTAAAAAGAAAAACATTCAAAAGGTTTCAAAAGCATTATAAAATTTATAAAAATAAATAAAAGTTGAATTCCTAAAATAAATTCTAATTTAATTTATTTAAAGTTTTATAAAGATTTTTCTTTATAAAAGAAGAGGAGGTTTTCTACATCTCTTTAATTGATTAAATTAAACAAATGTGTTAAAATTTCGTAAAGCAATAAATTAATTCTTGACACTCTCTTCAGATGGCGCTTTATTCCACTGGGGATCACTTCAATTTTTAGCGCATCGACCTAGACCAGTGTCTCCTAAAGTGAAGGTACACGAAAGGTTATTGGGGGATACGAAGCACTTTGATATAAAAAAAAAGTGCCTCGTGCCTGAAAAAAATTGCCTATTCTTTGTCTTTTGATTTCTCATATAAGTGCAGTTCAATTCTGAAATTAACTTTTTTCTATAATTTAAAAAAAAAATCTAAATAAAGTGTATCGACTGACCTTCCTTAGAGCGCGGTCTGATTGAAAGCACGATCGCATTCAAACTGAGTGGTTCAAACTGTATGTGTTAAAATTTTAAATTGAAATAGTTCGAACGTGGTCAGAACTCCCCCTGTTAGATCCTGAATGAAGGAATCTTGCAAAGAAATCATTCATTCAGAATCTAACATACTAAACTACACAGACAAAGAGAAATACCTGCACATCAGCTGAAATTAAAGTGAAACTTCTTCACATATGTATAAATTTGCATTCATTTTATATACCATATATTTAATCTTTTGTGATCATATTAAGATCAAATTAGAGAATATCTTAAAATAGGAATAGTTTAACTTATTTTAAGACTCACTTAATCTGTATAGAATGATTGTGAGTCACCAGATAGATATTAAGTAACAATTCATAGAAGGTTTACAACGACACGTGTCCAGCGTAACGCCGGCGACAGGAGTTTACATGGAACGTACGTCGACGCGAATTCCGTGAATACAAGAGCATAACAGCAAAGGGGATATAAGGGATGAACCCAAGGGGAGAAAAGATACAGGTCGTGTGCAAAAGAGGGGCTCCGAAAAAGGGGGGGCTCTCGAACGAAGAGTATAAGGGAATGAGTGCCGTATCAGTCGGGTTTGTCTTATCGTTTTCCTGGTTCGTGGTTCGAGTGAGGGGGATGAAGCGTCAGTGCTATGACGGCGAGTTATCCTGAGAATGCTGTAAGATTCCACGCAGAGCTGAAGGTGAGATTTCCAGTCCTAGCAGAATCGAACCCTCGCAAAGAAGTCCCATCGAGAGGAATAGAGATGTTTCCTGAGACGCGAAAATCGAGTCCGTGATCGGCAATAATTATGAAGATGTCGTAGCCCTACTGGCGTAAGGACAGCCAATAAGCAAGAGGTAACCAGACGTACACGTGGTGCTGAAAGACGTCGGGAAAAGTTCGGTAAAGTAGAATTACTCTATTTTGTGTTTAGAATTCCTTAGAAGAGAGAAAATTATTTGTGAATGTAAATTATGAACATGATTCTAAAGAACTTTGTGGGCAGACTCTAATTTAGAATAGTTAAACTCCTTTTGAGAATAAGAAGAATTGTTTAGAAGAGATCTTTTGTGTTGTATGTGATAGAGTTAACATAATGAGATTAGGATTATAGATTTATAGTAACAGAGTGATATTAGAATGTTTGTTTATATTATCTTATGAATAGTTTGCAGTAGGGAATTTTAGCTTAACATCATGTCATTTGCAATCTATCCCAAATTTTCAATTACTGTGTTTTACGATGCTTTATAACCTTTGATTTAATTTAGAGTATGTTAATCTCTTAACCCGAGTTTCCTTATTTAGTATTGGGCCAAATTAAATATGAATTTTTAGTGTATTTTGTTTTGATATTCCAATAAACATGTCATATTTACCTAAACCTGAGTCATGCCGATTCCGATTTACCACTTATAAAAAATAGAACCTCTTTTGGAAGGAAGGAATTAAAAAGTGTACATAATTATAGATTTAGGTCACGACTGCAGTCTGAATCTATACAGCCGTATTAAAGTAAGATATTGTGTAAGAACGCCTCAGAATCTATTATTGTCTTCTAGAGTAAGGATCTTTTCTGCTATAGGATACTGGCCGGCGTAAAATTTGCCAGTATCCGAAGAGGAAACAATCCTAGATGTAAATATATTAGGCCCGATATCTGAAGAAGAAGTAAATTAGCGATTGAAGGATAGAATAGGAAAATATAAATCAGTAAAATATAGAGAAAGCAACGACATACCCCCCCCCCTAAATTTCTGAATTTTAAATTGTAACTGTCCTCGGCGTTTGTTTGGTTTTCTATGCTTGTGATCTCAAAACAAAAGAAAAAAAAAAAAACGAAAACGAAACCATCTTCTTGAGGTAGAGCGCCATCTGCAGCTAAAAGTGACAAATATAAAACCAGGTTGACCAACTAACTTCTTTCCAACAGAACCAATTCGTCTCTTTACTGAAAATTCGCATCATAATATTTGTTTGTATTGTATGTACATGGGGTTATAAAACTAAAATATATTTAATAATTTAAAATGTTTCATGCGTTTGTAATTTATTATAACGCGGATCTTTAGAATTATCCGTGGCTGAATGAAATATTATTGAATCTTCTCTCAAATTGCCTTTTTCTGAAACGGGAGTACGACAATGTTTACGGAAATTTTAAATGAAGGCGCATGCACTACCTATAGTTGAAGTAGAAGACTGAATAGGCCGGAATGTGCCATTAATCTGTTGGGATAAGATTGAAAGGGAGTAACATATAAGGAAACGAGTAATATACGCCAGAAGCTGTCACCACCAGGTTCAGTAGACATTTATGAGATTCCATTGTCTTAATGTCAGTTGATCACGGAGCTGTATCTTTTATGGCAATTTCTAAAGTAAGCTAGTGTCTTCCAGTAGGCAGCTGTGAGAAAGAAAATGTGTTTTCTGAATATCAACATCTTCAATCTCACGCAGCTGATTCCGATTTCATTTCTTTCGTCAGTCTAATCGAAAATCAATAAAAGTTTATATTTGCGATCTAATACTTGATTCTTCGTTTAATGTCGTACTTGCTCAAACTGTTTGAGCATGAGGAAATAAATTTAGCAATGCCATTCGGATATTTGAGTGGAGATAGTAGTAAGAGGGAACTTTTGAAGTAATGGAACGAATAAAGAAAGAGTGGAAATAAGCCTTTTATAGACATGCAGTTGGAAGTTAAAATTGATGAAAGGCTACATGGAAAAAATCATTTCTACTTCTCCTAATAATTGCATTAATTACAGCAATTTGTCAAATTGATTAAAACCACTGGATCGTTCTCAAAGGGAGCACAATACAATTCACTGTGATCCTCTTTTGATGGGTATATTTAATGCACACTGAATCATGAAGGACTTGGTAGATTAACTTTTCTTGAAATATATTTCAACATGAAATATATTTTATGTTGGTGTCACGTAGAGCACTTCTCAATCTTGCAAGTAATGTTTATGTCAGGCTACTTGACAAGAAGCTACAATAATTGTAGAAAAGAAACTCGAAGAAAGAATGCTGGGTGCAGGAAAATGAGAGGTTGTCCCATCCGATTTCCACTTTATGACCGATAGTTGCAAAATCATGTGGATAATACAAAGATCTGTACCTAAGTTTATTGATCTAGAAAAAGTTATAACAAATTTCAAAGAGAAAATCATTTCATCAAAACGTTATAGTTATATGGGTTAAATGATATTACCTAAATTGAAGGAGGTGTGAAATCAGGTGTAAGACCAGGGTTCAGACATCTCGACTCTTAATTCATCATCTGTATAGATCACATTTCGATGTTACGCGTTTGATGCGAAAAAAATTGAAATATTCGATTATTCTCTTTATTTTATGCAGACGTTATACTCTTAAATAAACCTAATGTGTGTGTGTGTGATTAAAAAAATATATATACATATAGCTGGAGACCACAGCTTATGACGGTTGTGGGAAACTGTCATAAGTTAGGAGAGTGAACATGATGATATTAATGGCAAAAGCCTAATTAAAAATGAGTATATTAGTAAGATAATTGATATTCTTAGCATTCAAAAACGAGTAAAACTAAGGTGGTCACGTTGTCAGAATGGGTTAGAAAAAGTTAGCAAAGGTGTCAAGGAAGAAACCAAGATTTTGATGGATTGATGAATGAGAAGTGTCTTAGAAGGCTGGAATGTTAGAATGGGAAGCAAAATTATGGACAAGAAGTTATTAATGATTCAAACAATTACGGGACTATCATAGCATACTGCTATGATAGTAGTACAGGATAATGATGATGATATAATAATTAAAAATATCCTTTATCGCACATGAGGGCATTTAGGAATATAATATTTAGTATGATATTTCTTACTAAACGACGAGAACTTGTTTTGGCTTTAACACAAGAAAACGTTTTGCTTGATAACTGGGGAAAATTATGAAACATCAACTAGTGACTTCATCCATTATTTTTGTACAGAATGCTATTATGTTATTATTGTTATTCTATTTTGGTAATTCACCACCCATTCTTAATGTACTCCGGGTGAGTACGTAAATATTGGGTGGTGCATTTGTTTTCCCCAATCCTGTTTATGCAAAAGATTTTCTCCGAGAAGATAAACTTTGGCAATCTGCCGTAGTGAAAGCTGAGTCTACTGTCTAATGCAGGTCGCAGAGAGATCGTTTGTTTTCGATGTACTCAGAAGACATCACAATTGATGCCACTGTGCAAAAGAAGGACTAGTGAAGAAAAAGAACACTAGCATTGTAGTGCCATTATGTATGAAAGATCCAGGAGGAGTCAAGTTCTCGCGTACGGGAGACGATGTATCTGTTATCGAGGTGTCTCTTCCTGTCCCCCTTCATCTTTCAACCCACCTTCTCCTGCGAGCGGAGGAGAAGGTGGGTTGAATGATGAAGGGGAAAGTGATAAGAAGAAGAAAATAAATAGCTAGAAAATGGGAAAGAAGATAAGATAAAGATGTAAAACTACTTTTTATGCCAAGAAGTAGTAGGCTTTATAATTTCGAACCAGGGATGTCCATTACTTGATGAAACTGATGTAAAAAAGACTCCCCATCCACCAATGGGATTCAGAAAGTAAACACTTAAGTAAGAATTCAAAATGAACTCTTATATCAAAGGTGGTGCCTGAAGGTTAAATGTTAATCAGAGGAGAAGTGAATCTACCGCTGTTGCTTATGGTGGTGATCAGAACTCCTCTCTCTCTCTCTCTCTTTCTCTCTCTATCTCTCTCTCTCTCTCTCTCTCTCTCTCACACACACACACACACACACACACACTGAAAATAATATATCTTCAAATAAACTAGTGCTTGATGAAAATGACGCAACGTTATTCATTTTTTTTTGGGGGGGGTCGCATTGTGTAGTGGTGGAGATTTAATTTGGTTGCAGTTATTGCTAGGAAAGTAATTATCTCAAGAGGGTCAGATTATTTTGTGTTTGTCAATTGCTTGTATAGCCGCCAATTTGTCTGTTTTGTTCATAAAAAAAAAGATAAATAATGAAAAAACCCACTTAGATAGAACACTGACTAATCACCGGAAGAGTAGGAAAGATGGGAGAATAATACACACAGACGCAAGAGAAAAAGTTTTCTTTGTTTCGTTTTTTTCGAGAAATATGTCTACATTTTTTATTCTCCTTGTGTTTTCATTTCTCTTAATAGAGTACCAATATTACAAAAAAAGAAAGAAATAAAGGTGAATGAGTTATTTTAAGGTGCGATTCGTGCTATTTGCTATACTATGCCAACATGAAAACCATTGGTAGGCACACTGTGGGGTTGTTTCATAAATTAATGCGGATAAAAAACAAACAACATACAAAAACATGGTAATTCAAGTGAGTAGCGAATAGTAATTGTTGATCACATTTCATCCAGTGGGATTGGTCCCCCGATGACCGCAATTAATAAACAATTAACTAGTCCAACGAATTCTGTTTACCATTTACCTGGTAAGTTGAACAATTAGCACTAAATTAATATACGTTTTATTCTTTTCTAGACAAATTTCACCATTAACGCAGTGATCATTACTTTTTGTGTTTATTTGCAAACTAATTTTCAAGACTTACGACTAATTAGACGCTTTAGTTCAAATAGGGCCTTCGTCCAAATTCTTGCTACTGTTTACCACTGATTTAAATGGACCGCGACAAATAGGTTACGCGGTAGCGCTAATGACAGACATTTTTGTTTATCGACATAGGATCCACTTCATTGTGGACGTGAAATCGATCAGATTCAAATTAATTTACTGAGAACATTCATTTTCAAGACGTGACACCAAAAGTGCTTGATTCTTGTACAACTTAGTAATTAAAAGGAAACAAGAACTTGAAGTTAGTCATTACAATCAGATATTTACATAGAGAATTAAACAGACAGTGTAAATACGAATTTAATGTATTTCGATTAGACCCGGGTTTAATCTTGTTAAGAGAATCAATGCCTTCCGCATGTGTGGTGTGATTTCTTTTAATACTAAATGATGGAAAGGCTACAACAGCTATTCGCGGTAGTTGTCATATGTGTGTGTGCGAGAAAGAGGTAGAGACAACGAATGTAAAGGAAAGAAAAGAAAAGGGAAGGGAATGAAAGAGAAAGATTCAAGAAAGGCATAATATAAAGAATATAAAGAAAAGAGAAAACAAAAAGTAAGAGAGCAGGCTGGAAGAGAAAAAAAGAATTGAAATTGAGAGAGAGAGAGAGAGAAAGAGACAAAGAGATAGATAATGCAGTAGAAATGACTGACTTAGAAAAGAGAAGAAGAAAGTAGAAGGAGAACGAGAAAGAAAACAGAAATAAAAAATTAAGAAGAAAATAAAAAAAGGGAAAGAGTTACTTGGATTACATCAGAATCTCGATTTACTTTTCTTTCTTTCTTCTTCGTCTTCTGTATTTCACGAGGTAAGCTCTGACGCTGCTGAAACCTTTTTTCCGGTGTGTAAGGACAACAACAACACCTGTTGTTGTCACAATGAAGAAAAGTGATCTCGCCTGTTCTTGCTTGGTGCTGATAGAAAAGTAAATCAGAAAAGTGCCGGTTGTAGGTAGACGATTCAAATGGATGGATGGATGGAGGTAATCTTTGTCGGCTGACCGACACAGAATGGCAGAAAAGGTGACAGATTAATGAAGGTTTGATTTCCGGGAGAACGTCGGAATGTACACTCTCTTTCTGTGAAAGCCATTCGGTTGGTTTTACTCTAATAGTTTTCGTTTAGCGAACCACAAAAGACAGCAGGGGTAACTGTGAAAGATCAGGACCTTAACGCATAAGAATGTCCTTATCTCGCTCACAAGTAGCTTCTCTTTTAATCTTTAGCGAAATCTAAATTTTCAGAGTCAGCGTTTTCTACTTTTGTGTGTTTGTAAATTATAATGTGAATGTTATCCATACGTATGATGCGGATACAACTTTAGAAAACTCTGCTGTGTTAATCAATGGAACGTAACACAGGTGTTCATGCATGTCTTTAATTCTGTTTATGGAATCATTGAACCAATTTGAAGCTATGAAATATTGCAAGTAGAATCGGATATCATTACAGGAATTGGATGATATAATAAAATCTGCAAACATTTGTTTTTACATCAAAATCTGTTCACATAATAATAATAATCTGTTCACGTATCCTGTGAAAAGGATGAAGTTTGTGGTATTCACTAATCATTCGTCGCAGAGCGCATTGAGAGAGTGGACCTCGTCGACATTTGTTCAGGTGGCGAAATTAGCAGAACGCAACAACAACATTGCAATTGTTTAAGTAGGACAGTTTCACGCGGAAAGCACGTTGGGGCAAGGTTAGTGCAATCAGTGTAAATCACCGACTCATCACGTATTCAATAGAACCAGCATGAAGGGAAAAATACAATCTCCATGTTTATGAACCCTTCTGCCATCTGCCGAGTTGTGTGATAAATAAATTACATGCATTTGATGTTTACAACGCCCATGGTGGTGAATTTTAGAACTACTTTTGTTTTATCTCAGATGTGGCTTCCGCATGACGCACAATGTACTCCTGCAAATTTTCGTAGCATTTGGATATCTCTTAAATACAGTAATAATTTCCTTTTCATGCACAAAGAAATTAGAATGAAATAAATATTAGAAAAAATTAGAATTATAATAAAATAAATATTAGAATAACATAATTGAAATGGCATTGTTTTGCTATTATTTCTTTCCTTTTCCTCGTATGCTTCCAGTTAATCCCCCAAATGGTTCCCTTTGTACTAATAAAATGTTTTCTGGAAGACACCTCTATCGTTGTTGCTAATCCATGTTCATGGATTAATTTCCACTTTTATCAGCGCTTCTCCAGTTTGCTGTGTTGTTTGTTCCTCCATTTTGATAATTTACTCGTCTTTCATCATTTATTCTCCATTCAGTTTTCCTTTTATTTTTAGATTTTTTTCTGCACTGTCATTTTCTTTTCTGTAGTTGTAGAGGATTTAATTATTGATATGAAAACGTTTTATGAACATTTCTAATCGGTGTGTGTGTGTGTATACGACTCTCGCTAAAAGTTTTAATTAGCAGATAACGGATAAAAGTACTTCTTTTGTTGCTTATTGTGCACTGACTTTATCATCCACGAACGTAATTAAATCTCGAACTGGACATTGTCATTAAAATTCATCTTTGCTTCCCTTCCACCTTCATTTTAATATTCTTTTGTTTTCTTGTGTTTTTGTGTTCCTAATCTCTCGAGATGTTTTGTGACATATCACCAATTCACTTAAAATCTCAATGGAAATAATTCAGCAATCCCTCGCGATTTTTAAATACTTCTTTTCTTTTCTTCTTCTTTGTGAGTATCTAAGACGTTTGGAATTCTGAGAAAGGAAATGCTGTGTTCTATGAAACTCTACAACACGTATTAAAATAAAACAGAAGCATTTTATTAAAACATGTTTGAACTCCTATCATGCAGTGATTCAATGACATTAGTTTAAGAAAAATTAAGATCATGAAATAGAGAAAGACTCTGCATGCAGTACTAATATTTACAAACAGAACGTAGTCGTAATATTGCAAAAGATCACTTTTAATGAAGAACAGTACCATACTTTGACGCAGAAAAAGTAATAATTCAGGGAATGATAGTCAACATATGCGTCCGAAACATTCACCACTTTGCATTAATAACAAAACAAGAATAAACAAACAAAAAAAAACCCGAAAAAAATGAACTTAGAAAGGCGTAAGTTTCGTAAGTGGCATGTTATGACGAGGATAACGCCGATAATAGCAAATGGTTGATTTGGAACACGAAGTAATGAGCATGTCAATCACATACGTAGCAGTTTCCATAGCTTAGTGGATAACGATGATGTCTTTTGATTGGGAGACCTGGATAGGAAATACGTCTAAGATGAGAAAAGCCTTGGTAAGGCTTTTTAGATGAAGTGCGTTCGTTGTATCATATTGGAGGCAACAGGGTTTTTCTTCCGGAAAAAAAAAAGTTTTATATCAAACAGAACACTAGAGAAAAACCTATTTGTCTGAGAAAAGATCGACTATACACTAAATTAGCTAAAAATCGAAAAAAAGTTACTCTGAACACCGACTACAATGGTAATTATAATGATCTCTTTTCCTCTGCCGGTCTATATTATATATTATTACAGCAACTGTGCTAGTAGTAGTAATTATGTATTATGAACTAGCAACTATACCACACATCTATGAAATTATAAGTAGGCAACCTCTTAACCATTTATTATTGTGTTAAAATATTAATAGCGTTGTTGCCAGCAAACGTTTAACCATCAAATGAAGAAAGTTAGCGAGAACATTCATCTAAATCGATCAGGGGAAATAAATCCATAGAAACAAAATGACGTAATCGGTGTGCACAGAAAAGATACTTTATAAAGTAACACTTTTCTAGTTCTTACACTGCTACTTTCTATAGAATTCCTTGAAAGCCGCAAGCTTGTGTGTCGAAGTATCTAATGGACTTCCTATTTTGAACTGTTGGAACATTTATCTGAAAACATCTACAAAACAGAGTGAAAACCTCCCACGGAAGACTGAAATTTATATAAAAACTGCGATCTATTCATTACGGTGTATGTGTGTGTGTCATCCAGGTGGGTGTTTATGGCTGAAATGACAGTCAAATTCTAAAGAATCGCTTTGGCATTACAGTAGCAGCAGCATGAATACATTTCACAGCTTTTTAAGGCAGCAGCTTCAGTCCTATAGCTCATTCCAAATGCTTCGATCGAAATTAGAATTGTCTTCCATTTTCGTCTTTCAGGTGCTCTATTGATAAGCATTACCTTAAAGCAGACGACTTCTATGGTGACGCCAAAGTCGAACCCACACACAACACACGCACAGTATCGACGAGCAAGAAGCATGCTTTGTGTGTGTGTGTGTGTGTGTGTGTGTGTGTGTGTGTGTGTGTGTGTGTGTGTGTGTGTGTGTGTGTGTGTGTGTGTGTGTGTGTGTGTGTGTGTGTGTGTAGTGGCTCTGATAAATGAACCACTTTCTCTCTCTTTCTCTCTCGCTCTCTCTTAAATATCTAAAGAAAGGGAAAGGAAACTAATTTTCGAGAAACAAAATCTGTTTCTTATTTATCCCCCTATACTTTGAATCGTAAATAGTTGGTTCCCTAATAAAAAAGAAGAATACATGTGATTGTTGCAATTGTTGATGTTAAGCCTAAAATAAGTTAATGGAATTCCACTTAAAAACTAAAAATGTTTAATAAAGTAAAGTTTTAAATTTCAGTGTTTCACTAATGCGAAATAAGGAAAAAAATTAAATTTAAATTTGTTAATTCAATACCAAGAAAATGGACAAGTGTGCTGCTTAGCTTCTCAAATAGTACTCACTCTAAACAGCACCAGCGATATCCCGATAAAGTATTAGGAATGACCAAAAAGAAGATTCACATCAATCTATCTGTTAAAAAGTTGAATTCTTTATGAAAAAATCATTTAAATAAAATACTTTTATCTACCAATGATCAGGAAAACGAACAAAATCTTAATGGTGAGTTTAAATTATGACACTGACTCATTAGTTCATAAACACCTATCATATATTAAGGAAACGAAATTTGCTTTTTAACTGTAAAAATGAACTGTCATTTGTTTCATTCTTTTGATTTCCAATAATTAATATTCTCAAAAGATTCGCTATAGTGATAAATACTTTTTTTTTTACATTTAATTTTCTTCAAAAGGAAATATAATCCATAATTAAATAATGAAATCAATTTTTTTTTTTTTTTGCTATAACACGCAGCCGCTCTCACTGAAAAATAAACAACCCTACAATGTTTTAATTTCTTATATACATTTAAATGCCGCTAAGTGCATCATACTTTCCGTTTCCGGTAAGTAAGTTTGAAAGTAACGATCTGACACACCGTTGACTTACATCTTCGACGAATGTTATTTTTTCCCAGTCCATTGTAAATTTCAAAGTTAGAATAACTTGTCTTGATACGATATCGGTATTCTGTTTGTGTTCAAACAATTTACCAAAATAATAGTTTTTGTGTTGTTCATAATTTAGGAAATACGATCCATTATTTTTAATCATTATATAAGCATTTTTGTTTCAGCAGTAACAAATATTTTGCTACAAATAAATATGCGTCGGCTTACTCAATGTCTACTTCAATTAACCATTGAATTCATTTATTTCTTATTTACCAATTATTCAATAATTTACGACACTAGAGGTCTCTTATGATTAATCTCTCAGATAAGTAAAAGCACTGGGCAGCATACGATAACATCCAGCATATCATTATCCTAAAAATATTCATAGTGTGATGAATATTGCTCGAGTCTTTAGCAGAACGTGCTCCTAAATTAAATTTCATCTGAAAAATGACATGGTTGTCATGGGTTCCAATCTACGCACAGAGAACAGGTCTTACTTGCTGAATGAGAGGAATCCGGTGATGAATGTTAGCTCTGGCAATCTATAGAGAGAAAGATGCAAGTAGCTGTAGAAACGAAACAAAACAGCGGGGAGAGAGAGAGAGAGAGAGAGAGAGAGAGAGAGAATAGTAACGGATTCTGATAAGAATAAGCGTTAAAGGTTTGAAAGGAAATATAATAATAAAAGAACGAATTGAAAGCAGAAAACAAATAGGAATGGATTTATTCTATTCGTTGTTAGCAACCAGTTTTTCTATGCTTTGTTCATAATACATGTCATGACATTAGGTCTTAGTTTAGGAACATTCCATACATGTTAGTTAGTGAATGAAGGAGGAATAATGGTGATTGTACTCCCGTTTTAGAAGTTGCCATTAAAAAGTAAACAGTTGAAATATTCATATTATCAAGTGATTTAAGGTTGGTGTGTTGCTCACGTAAGAGTGCATGGAATCATAAACATATGCCGAATTTAGGGTAATGAAAATATCTATCCTAGATATGTTTCTTGGTTGCTGATCAGTAGTAGTAGAAATGGCAAGCACGTCTACGAATGAGTTATTATTTATCATGGTTACAGCACCACCTGTCGTGGTGTCTTATAATTATGTTTGCTCTTCATTGCATCCCTTCGGGAGAAAAATAAAATCTTTCACTTGATATTTTAAGTGTACTATGAAAGTCCAAACATCTGAGAAATGAATTTCTTGCTGCACTCCTCAAATATCCAAACAAAAAACTCTTTACCATGATAATGTCCCTGCACATTTCTGCAAAATTGCT
Source organism: Typopeltis vanoorti (assembly GCF_054136105.1). Lineage (NCBI taxonomy): Eukaryota > Metazoa > Arthropoda > Arachnida > Uropygi > Thelyphonidae > Typopeltis > Typopeltis vanoorti. The sequence continues at coordinate 24,075,902 of NC_143565.1, read as the reverse complement.
CTTGTAACCGTATGGTATGCACGCTGTCTCCTATTGGTATTACAGATATGACAAGAGTATGATGCAGTTTAGATATAATCAAATATCTTGAAAAACAAGATATTTAATTACACAAAACAGATATAAGCATTTTGCATTTAAATTGTTATCCTCGATAATGTTTGACGAGACCATGCTCTGAATTTGAATCACTGGCAACTAATTCGTGCCGACAAATAAATATCATCTTTCCCCTTTCTATTAGGAATCAGCAACTGCGTGTTGTTCATAAGAACAAAACGATGGTAACCTGGTAGATGCCAAAAGATTTATATGCCAATAATATCCACATCCTTAAAAATAATTACTGTCAAGGGAGGCAGGAAAAGATTTGTTTTCTTAAAGGGCCAAATATAAATTTCTCTTAATTAATGGTGATATATTAAAATAAGGGGATACGAAAATGGGAAGAGAAATGCTCTTGATGCCCCTGTCTGCAGCCTTTCTAAGAGGATATAATGGAAATACAGTATACCGAATTCCAGTAATGATGCCCATTATTTCAGTGTGTGCGTGTGTTGAACAACATTTTCCGAAAGATTTTTTTCATGATAATAACAGACTGATCGTAATGGATAGATGAGAGTATTTCAATAAATCAAGTAAACTCGAGTAAACTTGTGAACGATTACATAATCAACTTTTATTGTTATTGTAATAAGTAAAATGACTATTAATGAATATGTTTACCTTTTCTAGTTGTTCGTAGCGTGATCTCTAATATACATATTGTTTGTATAATCCAAACTCGTAAATGAAAAAAAAAATACGGTTTCGAAATTGTAGAGTTTTTCTCTCTTATGTACAATTTTTTATTAAGCTGAAAGCACAATAAAGAAATAAAACCAGACAAGTTTCGTAAGTCGTTTGACTTACATCTTCAGGAGTAAAACGTAACTGAAAATTAAAATAACAAAAAAGAGAAATTAATAGTTCATACTATACAGTTGTAGCCGTCTGACTGTTCATAAAATTAAAATTAAAAGAACTCTACAATCAAAACACCCATTAGTTCCAAGAATTTATGGTGTACCAAAAATACATAAGATAGGTATTCCCTTAAGACCGATAGTGGATGGAAGAGACTCTCCGAACTCTAATTTAGCAAAACATCTCACTAACATGATTTTACCTCACACAAGAAAAACATTTTCTTTCATCAAGAACAGTACACATTTTATTGAGAAGGTAAAAGATATTTACATTGGACCTTCAGACATCTTAGCAAGTTTAGACGTTATCAGCCTATTTACAAATGTTTCAAGAAACGAAACTGTGAATCTCCTTGGAGACCTTTTTCTTCCAGACATCGTAGATCTTTATAAACATTGCATAAATAATACTTTTTTCATGTATCAAGACACATTTTGGGAACAAAAAGAAGGATTGGCTTTAGCTAACCTTAAATAGCTAACCTGATTGAAGCATTAATTTCAACATTTATGAAAAATTTTGAAATTAATGCTTTAATCAATTATCATAAAAAACCAAACATTAGGCTACTCTATGTACACGATATTTTCATCATTTGGACAGAAACAACAGATGAACTCATTGGATTCAAAGATTACCTGAATAATTTACATAAGAATATAAAATTTACTTTAGAACAAGAAGAACATTACAAAACTTCCTTTTCTTGACATCCTATTAGAAGTCAATGAAAAAGATAATAAATTTTCTTTCTCAATATATAGAAAACCCACCAACACAGGAAGATTTCTTAATGCGGCCTCACACCACCACCCTTCGCAAAACATAGGTCTAATAAAAACCCTGAGGGACAGAGCTTATACTATTTCCAGCAGAGAAAAACATAGAAATGAATAATTGAAATATTTAACACAGATCGTCAAAAAAAAATGGTTATGAACCCAAGACTATCACAAAAATCCTCCACACCTCCTACAAGCATCCCACAGAAACAAGATTTCAAAAACGCCATCACGCTTCCATATATCAAGAATGTTACAGACAAGATGGCTAAATTACTAAACAAACATAACATCAAAGTAGCCTTTCGGCCGCTGGAAAAAATTTCAAGATTTCTATATCCTCCGAAACCTCGACATCATCCTTTAAAAAAACCAGGTATTTATAAAATTTATGGTTCTTGCGGCACTGCTTCGTAGGACAGACAGGAAGATCTGGGGAAATACGCATGAACGAACACCAAAAGGATGTGCAAAACAGAAGAGAACACAAATCAGGTCTAGCTTTCCATACCACTTCCAACTGCCACAATGTACTCTGGCAGAAAACAAACATGTCTTACATGGAAAAAAACTGTTACATAAGGAAATTTAAAGAAGCTGCAAACATGCTTAGAATTTAAACACAATGCAATAAAAAACAAGGTTTAATTTTACACCAAGTTTGTTCAGCTCTGATAAAAAATATACCTCAATCAGACCTCGGACATTATGAACGTGAACAACAGAACGTGGCATCATCCAGCATTGTTTAAACTTATCACTGCTTTGAATCTGCATTCTGATTTTTTAATTTTATGAACAGTCAGACCGCTACAACTGTATAACATGAACTATTAATTTTTCTCTTTTGTTGTTTTAACTTTCAGTTACCTTTTACCCCTGAAAATGTAAGTCAAACGACCTACGAAACTTGTCTGGTTTTATTTCTTTATTGTGCTTTTAGCTTAATAAAAAAAATGTGGTACAATTACCGAAATATGCCTTATGAACTTCTAAACCACAGAAACCTCCACTTACAATACAAAGTATATATTTCCATATTTTGATGAAGAGATTAAACCGGTTATGGAGAAGATAATTGGTATCTATCAAGGGAATTTTAGGATTTTGATATAAATAATCTCGGCTTTTTGTTGATTTATAACAAGCATATGACAGCATTAATAAAGCAAAATTAGCTTTGAAAAACTCTCAAAGCTAATGTTATAATACAAAATGATATAACAGATCCCTTTCCTATAGAAATTAAAACAACGGGACAGTTTAAATCCAAAACCTTTTAACTTCTTCGGAATATGTTATCGGATCGTTGCCAATAAATACTAAAGACACTCAGATGAACAAATCAGGGCAGATTTTAGCATACTATTATGTTGTTGTTGTTGTTGTTGTCTTGTCCTTTGAAGAGTTCTAGATGCCTCTAGTGCGCTCCCCGCACTGCCCCAGCCATGTCGATGATCCCGCTCGCACAGAGTTGCCGTTCAGGACTAGGATCCACTTCCCGCAAGGCTGCTGCAATTGCTGGACAGGGACTCTTCATTAGAAAATTGGGTGTCGTTGCCACGTTAGTCACCTTGAAATCGGACCATAAGAAATTTGGTCAAGAGCTTCAAGGATCCAGGGGGGGGCGAGGAGGTATGGTCGACGCCCCAGCATACTATTATCCTACGCAGATGACGTTAACATTGTGTCAAGAACAAAACAGAAACCAAAAGGTACATCTTTGGAATTTAAAATATCATCGAGTGATGATAAAAAATTAATCAAGAAAATAACAAAACTAAAATAATTATTAAAATCAGGCAAGATCCGTTGACTGATACAAGTGCGAAAATTGGTAACCCTGAAATACAGAAAGTGAAACAATTACGTATTTAGGAGGATTGGATGCCAAACAAATGAAATGGTAGAAGTGCGCAATCGAATGAAGAAAGGTAATTGGGCTCTTTATATTCTCACTCATTCGTGATCATACAAATATATAAATCGATGATTTGTCCATTTGTTTTCCGGATATGAAACGTGAATATTTATTGCCAGTGTAGAGAATTTGATTTCAGGTTTTGATAGGAAAATCCAGAGAAAACTATTTGGCCTAGTTAACGATAATGATCACTGGAGGTTCATATATAACCATAAGTTATATCTATACTGTGAAGAACGTATGTAGTACAATGAAGTCTCAAACGTTTCAGTGGGCAGGACATTTATTACGTATATAAAATGAGTGCATTCTTCAGAAAACAGTCAATAGTAAACTCATTGGTAAAAGACCAAGAGGAATACCTGTAAGAAGATGAATAGATAGTATTAGTCCAGACAGACAGTAACATCATATTTCAGTGATGAAAGTGGAGAAGTAAGGTCTTGCACAGACCGTCAGGGTCAGAGGCAACAAATCCAGGCACCCTCGATTTGAGTGTAGAGCTATTGGAAAACGACATGCTTTTCGTTTGGTCTTGATAGTTTCCCAATAGCATACAAGATTGCTACTGAGAAACTCACTGAGCTGCTTTTGTCACTGGCGCATTTCACATTAGCATTCTTGTATAGCAAAATCATTTATTCCCATATTTCGTATTTTACATTCATTTATTTTAGCTCACTTCCAGTCTTTTCGGTTTCTGATTTGCTTATCACTTCCGTTTCCTTTTTTTAAAGATGCCTGAATATGAAAGAAAGAAATAATAAAAATTGAAGGATAATTCGATAGAAAGAAAGAACGTTGAGGGGAAAAGAATCCATTTAGCAGTTTACTTATTCTGGAAAGACTAGTTTATGCTCATAACTTATTAACTCCCTGCATTTTTTTTTTCATTTTTTATATTCAGTTGTATTTCTGTTTCTATTCACTTCATTCATTCATTCATTTTTCTTTCTATCGAAGCATCCGTTCATTTTTATTCTTTCTTTCTTTCTTTCATACCAAGTATCATTCTATTTTTTTATTCATTTTTTTCTGTTTCTTCATATTCATTTACTTTGCTGTTTCTTCTCTCTCTCCCTCCATCAATCGTACTCTCGATCAGACTTGTTTTTTCTAATGTGTTCTTCCGTTAGCTTTTTCAAACCAACTTTGTTCTTAAAAGGTATCCACCCGGATCCTTTCTTTAAGTGCACTTAAACTGTACTTTATAACTCATAGTCCATTATAAGGGCTGTTAAATCTGTTCGTTTTCAGCATGGATCAGGAAACGGGACTATTTGCAGTTCTGAAATTCCTTTCAAAATTGTAAGAACAAAGTGTCAAAAACAGAAAAAATTTCGATAATTATAAGAAATCAATACCCTTTTCAGGCTGTACCTCACATTTACGGACTACCGTGTGTGTGTGTGTGTGAGAGAGAGAGAGAGAGAGAGAGAGAGTCTAAGAGGCGCTTGACGACGGAAGCGTAATTGGGAAAGTAATAATGTTCGCAGAGGGTTTGCTGAAGCTGGCGAAGGAGAAGAATTTTTTTTCGCCTACAGAAAAAAGAACGAGTAGTCGACAAACGACTGCGACGAAATAAAATAGACATTTTTTCTACTGAATACATCACTGACAGTACTTCTCTAAGTGCAGTTTTTCCCCCTTATTTTTGTTTTCTTTTCCGATGATAACACAACTTTCTCGTTGAATTTTTTGTTGATTTATGTGGTTATTCAGGAGAGAAGACCAGAATAACCACATAATCAAGTTGGCAGGACATTTGTTTCATATGGAAAATGAGTGCATTCTTCAAAAGACAAATAATAGTAAAATTATTGGTAAAAGACCAAGAGGAATATCTGTGACAAGATGAATAGATAGTATTAGTACTATCCATTCATATATGGATAGTATCTTCGAAAGACGGACCTTAATTCTATATGAACATCATGACAATTGGTTTATTAAATTTCCGGTTTTCCTCTTACTTCATTCCACTTAAACTAACCACAGAAAAAGTAATTGGGGGATAATTTCTTAAAGGGAGTCAATTATCCAATTGACTGAGAAACGCAGCAAATACCCCAAATATTTAATAACGAAATACTCTTGAAAAACAATATGAACTTGGTTTGGTTATAACTTCGCATTTACGCGCAATACTGTTTATTTAATATTTTTCAGTGCATAAATATTAATCGTCTAAGGCCTTTTATTCAAAAACGGAGTAGGGTAAGCATCTTTTGCTTTAACTGTCTTTCTGAAGATTATTATGTAACCGATTTTCACCTTTCAGCCATCACCAACAGCAAAACACGAGAATACCAAAGGGTGAGTATAGCAGACAAGTGCGGTCATCTCTGGCCTTAAACCTTATCAGGTATATATTAAATCTGAAATAATGTGATATTTATGGTCGAAAAATAGGTCAATTAACGGACAATTATTAAATCTTACAAACATCTGTTACATATTCATTTTATATAAAATGGCGTACATCATTTACAGAAAATAATCGACCTTTAAGACTTTATAAGGAATTAATGTTTCGTTTCAAAGTCACTGTCATCATAATCGCAATATATAAATACCGCTAAGATATCGAGAATAAAGAATTCAAATCAGGAAGCAATCCAGAAATCTTGACTGGTTTAGCAGCCGTGTAAATATCAATGTAATTATGAAAGGAATATACACGATTAATCCGTTTTAACCATACTAATGGAAGGTAGGATGAATATGGTTTTAAGTATATAAAATGATAAGACAATGTATTATTTCTTTTATATCTCTATTTGAAAGCAGTATTACGACAGTACTATATTCAGAGAAATTACGAATTGCACATATGTCAATAAGACGTCGACCGTCTTGATCTCACACTCCATCCTATAAACAGAATGTTCCAAAGATATTCTATTCGTTTCATTTCAGGATCCTATGAAGGTCAATTCAGTCCACGGTTTCCGTATCATTTTCCGGAAACCCAATTGCAATAATACTGTTAATACCACATGGTTCCCCGTTATTCAAACGAATGTTGCATCTGTTCTATACAACTTTCTCAACGTAGGAAGTATTGCATTATCCCGGTGTGTTGAATATTCGTTTGTCCTTCCACGCATTGAAACTAAAACTCCCAGTCCATACCAGTAGAAATAGCTCCAGTCAAATCCACTTTCGCTAGCAAAAATCACAATCAAAATCACTCCAGCATAACTCATTCGTCAAGCATTCGCCAACTCACATTTGTTAGTATCGTAAAACGGTGGAAGAAGATTCGCTGCTATAAATCACGAATTTTCTTCACCGTTTTTACACGATTGATTTTGATTAACATGGTTGCTGTTTAGCTTATTTTACATCCCCCAAAAATGAAAGTTTGCAGTTCATTAGATAATGTCGTACTACTATTCTGAACCCTCCCAGTCCTCGAACACCATTCTAAGTGTATTGCATATTGAATCGTACCAACCAATATGCACTAGATGTTAGTTTCCTGGACGTTCCCTGCATCTCTTGCCGAAGTCTCATCCTCATAATTCCATCGACTGATAATGTTGCTTGAAGTTGACACTGGGTGATGCAGTTCGTCAATTTTAACAAAGAGAATAGTCCATTACTTTGGCTACCTGACATAGCATAGTATATCTGTTTGCCTTGTATACCAGTAATAGAAATATTCATACCAGCATGTTACATTATAAAATATGAGATATCAATACTTATTATAACACGATGCATATTTGATTAATACATATTGGATATTCCAAACCAACCACAGTAAACAGTGTTTACCTTTTTTCGGTATCGTTTTTTTTTATTTTATGTATTTATTTATATTTGCTTCTTATAAGTATCTCTATGCTTTTTATGGTTCTTCATTCTCAGCATCCTAATTACAGTTGTGACTAACTTCTATTTCTAGTACTACTACATTAATAATTAATTAATGATATAGTACTTGGAATATCCATTTAATATAATTTCATTTAATCAATTAAACTGGCTTTAAAGCACGTAGTTGGATAAATGGGACTGCTTCATTACCAAAACAAATATAGCTTTTCATTTTTTTTCTGTTTAATATCAATTTTTGGGATAAGCATTATATTAATTTCAGTTTTTATTTTCATCTGGTTATATTTAAGCATCAGTTATACATTTATATTTTTTTCAGCTCAAAATTAACATATTTTGTAATAACTTTGCATCATTATACTAAATACATATTTTATTCGGTACATAATAAAGTTAATAGTTAAGGTTGCAATTACAACTCAGAGGATAATAGTAATGTGGAAGCGAACCTTGAGAGGTAAGGATAAGACCACACCTAGATTACTGTGCCCAGATTTGGTTTTCAGGCGATAAAAGAAGCTGTTAAAAGAATGCAAAGAAGAGTTACAAAGATTATATCCGGATTATGGCATTTAGATTATGAAGACAGATTTTGAATATGTGGATTACAGATTCCGGTGAAGAGGAGAAAGAGGGGTGATATGATAGAAGTATATAAAATTCCGCATTTCTGAATGGGTGTTATAGGACATCATATAACATGTTATAGAGAATACGAGGCATTCATGGAAGTTAGATTTATTGGTAGTCAAGAAAGGGATAAGGTTTTTTTTTTTTTTTTTTCACAGAGCAGTGAGTGAGTGGAATAGTTTGCCTTTAGGGGTAGTGAGTGCATCTAGGGTGAATGAATTAAGGGTAGGTATGACAGCTGTCTAGTCAAAGGTATCTAGATACTTTTGACTAGACATTTGAATCCTGACATAGACTAGAGTCCTGGTCGTTTGCATCGAATATTGGCTTAGAGTTTGTTCAACTTTCCTTCGTAAAGTTCTGCATTGATTGATCTTCCATTCAGCAAGAATTCCATCAACATAACGCCTTGGCGATCCCGGAATACTGTAGCAATGACTTTTGAAGAACAGCGGGAACAGTTTTGAAAATTTTACGCATAGAAGATTGTGGATGTTTCATGATTGAGTTGTTATGAGGCGACAGTAGCGCCACACTGCATTTGGAGTCTTTTTTGAAAGTTATTATCGCGTCTCTCTGTCCACCGTATTGTATATCGTTTCCTTTCACCATTATCAAGGAAAAAATTGTTACGTTGCTTTCCGGAAATCCCTCGTGTGTAATATAAAATAGTTTTATTTTATAATATTTTGAATATGCTTAGCAAGATGTCAGCAAGAAATTAAGTAATTTTTATAATCAATGCATTGAAATTAAAATTTGTTAAATCTTAAAAACAAATACTTTATTAGTAACGTTTTGTTAATTTAATTGAAAAATAAGAAATATTTCGATAATTAAAATGTACATTCTATACATAACACTATTTTAAATTGAAACTAGTAATTTGTAAGATATAAAAGAAATTTACGACTTATAGAATCGTCATTCGATGAGTCTTTTATTTTCTGAATTGGAGACTTCCCAAACTGGAGAACGGTCTGCTAAGGCATGGCGGATTGGGATTTACACAGGAATGAAGGTGCGATGTGGCGTTTTGAAGGCTCATCAGAAAAGACTACAGGTGTAAGTACGTTGTGGAGACAGAGATGATCATGATTGTATTTGGGGATCATTCAAGATAAAAGAAGTGAAGTAAGATTTTTCTCGCGAGGAATGATACAAAACGAAGTGTGTGTGTTGGTAGCATTAAGGTTCACCATGTTATCCACACCCCACTTGAGAATAGCAAGTTGGGTGAGAATTAAAGCTTAAATCATTTAAACACTCAACTTTTTGAATGAAGAATGTGAAGGTAGTTTACTATTTGTTAACACTATTGAAAGGATTTAAGATTATTTAGAGAAGTTTATTATTATTATAATAGAAAAATACGTGTTTTTGAATTGATACTACTAAGGTATCGGCAACCAAGAGGAATGCTATTGAAATTAAGGTTAATAAGGTGACTTACACTAGTGATCAGAATCATGCCGTTTCAGAAAGTAACGAGAATACTGAGTGTGAATTATCTTTGAAAATATATGAACTGAAGCAAGTCTTAAGATGGCCAACGTGGGAATTAGAAAATGTTGAAAACCTACTAGACAGCTTCGAAAAGGTAAGAAGAATAACAAGCAAAAATGAAAAAAAAAAATCATTGAATCACGTAATATTTAGCCAAACTGAATTATAAAAAGAAGGATAATGGACGGTATACCGATTCAATTATAAACATGAGATTGACGACCCTGTGATTTCTTCCAGTTTCCTGGGCACTAAAAAACTAACTAATGTAATTGAAAATCAGAAAAGAGAAGTAAATGAAATAGTTCTGGTAGTAACAAAGTAGTAACAAACGATTGCTTTGGTGATAAATGCAGAATAAGAGAAGATATGAATGAAAGATCTGTTGGAACAAGAGAGAGTGAAGAGTGAGCAATGACAATTGCCTATTATGTAGATATGATAGAAATGAATTAAAAAGAAGCGGTGTGATGGAAAACGATTCAATGAGTAGGATGCATAAAAAAGAATGTGGTGGAAGCATTTTGGTATGGAGTGACCTTGAGGAAATAAAGGATTTGTAAGAGGGTCGGGATAAACTTGAATGCATTTTTGTATCAGAAGACTGAAAATATTATTATTTGATATGATAGTACGGAAATTAAATTATGGTGGGAGGAGCAGTAAGAATCTGTGTGTGTAAGAGCAACAACGTTATGTAACTGTGTTAATGATGGGAATGGGCATCACCATGAAAATTATTATGAAGAAAATATGATGTGCATTCCTCCGGTTCGACTTCTTAAGCAAATGCAACGCTTACAACATTAGCAAGGCAATAGAAACGAACAGAGATTTGCAAGTTGTCCAACTTGGTCACGTAGACCTAGAAAAGTGAGTATACAGAAAAGCATGCGGGTAACTTATTATCTCTTAGAAAAATGCTAGGAGTATTAGAAACAAAGGAATAATACTTGGCTTGGTGAACACTAGGATTTCAGAGTTTTATATTGGTTTAAAGCTATCTAGTGCGAGGTGGAGTCTAACAAGATTAAATACAGTGGGTGTTGTTACAGACCTTGTGGATTTGTAGTTTATGACAATAAAATGTATTACCAAATAAACATGATGGGATCGAAACGAGAATCATCATGGGGGATTTTATTTATCCGAACATGGATTGGCTAGCGGTGAAATATGATGAGAAGAATGAAAACAAATTTATTCAGCTGTTGCGAGACAACTTTCTAAAGTTGCATAACAGCTTCGGAGTATATTGATGTTGCCCTGTGGTATCGTTTTCTAGAGGGGAAATATTTAATAATAAAATACTTAAATGATGCAATATCGGAATGTGTCCCTAGAGTTACAAAAATAGAGTAGGGGTGAAATATATCTGTAATATTATTAAGCAAGTTATACGGAAACTGAGTATGAAAGGAAACAGACTCTGAAAGCTAAAGAAAACCCCGAAAGAATTCTATCGTTATGCTCCAAGTAAAGCAGAGAATGAATATTGAAGAATAACTCTACTGAATTCAGATGGTGTGAGGATGACAGATGAAGAAGAGTTTGTTCAACTAATGAGTACCCATTTGGCTACAAGCTATCAACCTGGTGTATGCAACATTCAGTTGAGTGCTACCTCTTCACCGGATGATGAAACTCAGGTGTATGAGGAGCGTGTATTAGAACTGCTGCACAAACTGAATTAGAATTCAGCACTAGGGACTGACGGGATATCAGAGCCGACGTTAAAAGAGTGTCCAGCTGAACCTACTGTTCCGTTCACGAGGCTTTGAGCCCAAGACCAGGATAGATTCCACAGGAGTAGAGAGAATATATGATAATATCATTTCACAAGGGTGTAATACAGATTGATATATCCAACTACCAACCTGTTCGCATATCTAAAGACGTGGTGAAGATTTTGGAGATTTTGAAGATTTTAATAAAAGCCAGTATAGAGAATTAGTTGAATCAATGCTTTGCAATGAACAGAATGGATTTGCTTAAAATAAAGTTATATTTGAGCAACTTGGATATACCAGGATACTTTTAGGCTTGACTAAGGCTATGGAACTGACAGTGTGGAATAATGTTAAAAATTGGAGAATATTGGAATGGATTATAGTTTATACCAGTGTTTCTTAAACTTTTTTCGACTACGGAACACTTCACAAATCCTGAAATTTTCACGGAACAGCTTGGTTATTTTGAAATGTATAAATTAATAATCATTTGGTAATTTAGCTGAGTTTTTATTATTAATCAATAATTGATAATTATTTATTAATTGATAATTAATTAAACCATCATTAAATTAATTTGTGTCTGACAAATTAATTTAAAAATGATAAATTCCAGAGCTTTCCTGAGTGGAATTAGCGCACTCTGGGTTTCTTTTGTGCATGTAGTCAATCAACAAAAACAACGTTTAAGCGAATAATTCAATGAAATATTTAAATTAACGTCGTGTTTAAGTCCCACTGTTGTCTAGATGTTTCCAATCGAAGAGTTAGAAATCATAATAATGAAAAGCTGAGAATAATCACACGATACATGTAGATAAATATGTCCGACAGAGCGGTATAAGTAAGAACGTTTAATTGGTCTTGCTCTATATTTGAAAACATAACGAATTTGTCATAATAAATTTTTGAATGAAAGTTCTGCAATCAAATGCATTTAAAATTATGCAAATATTCCTCTATTTAACTCATGAGTATCATCGATCTTACATGCGCAATTTTTCTACCTCAGATAATTGCTTTCTGACTCTTGTAATAAATTGCCTCCTCAAGCTGTAATGATCTTTCTCGTTAAATCAGTCCCCAAGTGAGCAACGGAAGCGTCATTTGTCCGATGTTCCTCTCCGCATACAGTTGTTACCGTAGCGTCTTGAGAAAAGTGTCGATAAGCACGACTGTGTCATAGCTTCAAATGTTCCACACGCTAAGATTCAGTACACCTTAACGGGATTATCGAATCTTGTGTAACTTTGTTTTTCTTCCTCCGAAACTTCGGAGGATTAACCAAACTACTTTAAAGTTGTATCTGAGGATTAACAAAGGAGTAGATTGTTAAATCTTTATATCAGATTCCGCAACCAGTGCCGGAGATATTCATGGCAGACAGAGAAGAAAAAAAAATGGACGGAATGGATAAGCAAAAAGAAACCTGAAAGGAACTCACACTGACGGAGGAAAAGTTTAAGAACACACACAATCAAGATAGTTGAGGTGATAAAAAAAGAGTATTGATATATAAACAAAAAACAATAGTAATAAAATAAATAGTTACAAATCCAGAGGAGAGGGAACATTGCGAGAAAGGAAAATATACACAGAAGGCACAAGACGTTGAGAGATATAACACTAAGCAGAATCTGGTAATGAGGAAAAATATTTGCCAATTAATAAATTGATAAATGAAAAGATTGGCGAGAATAATGAGAATCTTGATTCGTTAATAGAAAATGATGAACAAGATACATTAAAATGTGCAAATGATAAGGAGTGAAAGTAAAGCAGTGAAAGAGACATTAAAGATACCTAAAAGTGGAAAATAGCGTATCCTTTGTGTGTGTGCGTGTGAGTGTGTGCGTGCGTGCGTGTGTATGTGTGTGTGTGTGTGTGAGAGAGAGAGAGAGAGAGGAGAAGTTAAAGTGTGCTAGATAAGATATATTAAATTGAGATATTATCAGATAGCATAATAACATAAAAAGAGACAGAGAAGAAATTAGTCTGAAGGATAAAACAGAACTTGGACATAAAGAAAGAAAGTTGAGAAAAGAATCCACACCAAGAGAACAAAAGGCAGGAAGAAAGAAATGTATGTGAGAGAGAGAGATAATAGGAGACAAAAGCAAAAAAAGTCAGAATAAGAAAGTAAAACTGAGAGAGGGAACTTCATTTAAAGGTGTGCTTCAGCTAATCATGTCTCTTATCTTTTTGCATTATTGGACTGTTTTCGCTGTGAGAAATACTCGCTTAATTTCTTAGTTTGAGTATTTTTCCATGAACGAATTGAATACTAATCACACTGACTTTGGGAAATCTTCATTTTTACAGATTTTCATGGCAATCCAATCATTTTTTCCTTCTTTTCTCTGCGGGTACTTTTCAATGACTTCCCCAAAGAGAAGTTTTCCACTGCGTTAGATTTCAATCAGAATGCCAACGACCATGATTTTGTCGACGAATCGGATCTAAACTCCATATTGGAAACTCACGCTGAGGGGCGAACACTCTCAGGAAATTAAGTGAAAATTGAAGAGGGAAACAGTGTCTAGAGCTTTTACAGAACTATCAATAAAAGATAAAAACCTTCTGCACTCAAACCTTTCCAAAAGTGTAACAATAAAGCACCTTCTAAGCATTCTACTTTTTCATATGCACTTTTTCCTATTATTTTTCCATCTCTCTCTCTCTTTTTCTGTGATTAAATTATAACATAATAATTTAAAATTTATAATTTTAAATTATTATGTTAAATACAGCAAATAAGAAACACGAAAATATGGTAATATTTCTCCTCTTATATCTTAATGTCACCTCCTAAACAAACACCTTTGATTTGTCGTTATTATCATCATGATGCTCACTTTTCAATCAGATGCTCCGAATTTTGAAACTGCCTCACCTTAATCTTATCTAGTTCGAATCCAACCTAATATGCCATGGAAATTCAAATACCACTCCACGCAAGTATTAATCGCTTTTATTAACTCTGTTAATTCAATCAGATTAGAAATACTTTCAAACACTATTTTCGGCTTATTTAAGTACTTCTAAATATCATATTTGAGCTCTTAATCTTTCGTTAGCATGAGGGACGACTTGAAAATCTTTTAATTTTGTTTGGTTTCAGTTACATTACTTACTTAATGAGAAAAGAAAATATTACTCCTATCCTCCCCCTTCGCTTAGGGTGAAATTACAACCCTTAAGAATTCAGTTTTATGGTTCATGATTGTCTCCATGATCCAGTTAAATATTTCTAAGAAATTTCTAGAAATAATTGAATTCACTGTTGCCGTGTAGGAAGCATTGTGTGAACAGAAAAGGTAAGGTAAAATGTTCGTTCGTCCAAGACGCTATTTTCGTATTACTTCTCTGGTCTAGAGTTACTATAGTAACAGATGAAAAGAATCGTTTCATCCGGGAGTACAGAGTAAGGGACAGAAAATTTCGTATGAGAATAGTTGGCATTTTTTATGCCAATCATTCATCAATATTAAACTTCATAAAATCTAATTGATATCTTCTAAAAACATGGACACAGTATTTGACTTTTCAACTCTTTGAAGAAGCATATCTTATTCATGGGTTTGGACACTATTCTGGAACCTGCTACGTGGAACATGGTGATGCCACTTGTGTGTGTGTGTGTGTGTGTGTGTGTGTGTGTGTGTGTGTGTGTGTGTGTGTGTGTGTGTGTGTGTGTGTGTGTGTGTGTGTGTGTGTGTGTGTGTGTGTGTGTGTGTGTGTGTGTGTGTGTGTGTGTGTGCGTGCGCGTGCGTGCGTGCGTGCGTGCGTGTTATCATATTTTCTTCGTCCAGCATTATTTCCTTAATGATATACTGCACCAACAAATAGTCTATATGTAGGTCACAGAAAACGGTATAAACTATTTTAGAGGCGGTCAATACACACATGCGCCTGCCGGCAAGGTTTTAATAGTAAGTCTCCTTAAAGTTTCAACCACTGAGAAAGTCAACTTCGTCTAAGTATTAGACACAACTGTTTTAACTATAGAACAAATCAATACAAACTATATTAAGATCTGTTTAAATTTAATATATTCATAAATATATAGAACGTAGGCAGTCCGAGAAGGTTCCTGTTAACATAATGGACACTTCTTGATTTTTTTATTCTATTTCGATCTGCTTCTAAAAATAAGCGAACAGTCACCCGCCAGAACAATATTTCTCAGCGATGAGCAACAGCTGCTTGCAAAAGTGAACGAATTTCATAGTGCGATAGCAAGAGTCTGGATATCTTCATCCGTGCATTGAGAAACATATCCCAAACACACATATCAGAAAGAACAATCGAAAATTTGTTGCTTTCTAAAGTCTCAAAGAAAGTCGTTAAAGATGATCAAATCGCAGTTTGATAAATCAGCCTGAATGTTTCCCTTGTTATCCAAGAAGATAAATGCCAGGAGAGAATGATGTTCTCCCACTTCCGCTCAAATAGCGAAGGGAATTACGTGACCTCTTTTACAGAAACCGTCAGACGTGAGTGAGGGGGTGGAGCAGTTGCTGAATTAAGATGATATTTCTTAAAATACTCCATGGAAATAAAATATCTATATTTTATGTTCTATTCTGTCTCATCTTTCTCTGTTGTTCTCTCTCACTCATCCACTTACTGACTATCTATTTATCATAATTTTACTCTTCCGTTAAAGACAATAAAAAAAGGAGAATGTCACCTTGGCATAGTGGTTATGGTACCCAACGAACAACATAGTCGAATTCCTCCATAAGCATGGATATTTTTTTTTGTCTTTATGTGGGAGAGGAATTTCACTAGTCAGTGGGAGAGCATCTCTTTGTTTACTGGAGGCTTGAAGTGGCTTGAAAAATCTCCATATTTTCAGGGATTTACAGGGTATATCAAAAATGAGAAATATTATAATAAAAAGTAGGTACAAATCCTTAACGAAGCCACACTACTAAGGTAATATATGTTCACACTCAGCATGTTCTGCATCCCTTAGAAACAGACATATATTACACGCATACAATTACCAACTAGATTAAACTCCTCTTTTTTTTTTTTTCCAAAGGCCATTTTTCGCTTTGCTGGATTAAGAGAATTTCATTATAAATCCACGGACAATACGATATATTTTTTCCTTTTCTCTCGTGCACTTCAAATTGAGTTTTTTGCAGATAGCATCGTATACTACTTTCATGGACTTTTCATAGGTTAAGATGCCGCATGTGATGTTCCCGATATGGGATATACTACTGAATGTATAGGATAATCTATGCTCTTACTGAGTGCAGGTTTGCTTCTTTAATTTGCTTCATATTTAATGCTATGTCCGCTCAATTAGCCTAATAGCTATCTAGGATAACCGCACTTCGCAACATATGCCTGGGAAATGAATGTTCTGGGTTCGATTCCCGTAGCCAAAGTGAGGAGCTTAAGGATCTTTATCAGACATAGCCAAGTTAGCTGGTCTGGAGCGTGGACAGCAGGGTTTTCCTCCCCAGTTTATCTGGGTTTTTCCTCCCGCAAGCAGGCAAACCGACCCCTTGAACACACACGGATTACAGCCATAGAATATACCGGGAGACTAGCCCTATGTCTCCCGGTATATCCTATGTCTTCCGGTATATTTTACAACCGTAGAATATACCGGGAGACATAGGGCTAGTGATCACCTTATTCTCGGGAGGTACGACTTAGAAGAGCTTAAGATAACTCTGTAACAGGCCAGTAGGCCCAACATGTAGAGGGGAGAAGAAGAAGAAGAAGATTTAATGCTATAAGAGAAGGATTGACCAGTTTTCTTTTAATAATGTAGATGTGGTCATTCCTATCCGTTAGCAAATACAGGGTGTTCGGGATAAATTTGACAGTTTCGTAAGGAAAAAGAAAATCTTCTTTGTATCTATTAAATTTAATGAATTGACAAAAAAACATTACAGGCAGAGTTAATTACAATACTATCAACAAGATTTACTCAAAATAACCACCATTAGCATCGATCACAGCTTCAATTCTGCTTCGGAACCTCGAACAAGCTGATGCTACAGTCTCCCTGGGAAGGGCCGCTAAAACTGTTTTAATTTTATCCATTAACTGGGCTTTTGTATTACTGGAAGTGCGATTGGTGTCTTTTTCAACTGCGCCCCATACAAAATAATCCATGGGGTTAAGGTCTGGGGAGTTTGGAGGCCAAACATTTGGACTGGTGAAGTCGTAGAAATTTTCAGACAACCATTTTTGACTTTTCCCAGAGGTGTGGCAAGGGGCCGAATCCTGCTGCCATACATACGGCCTACCATTGGCTACCCTTGTTATCCAGGGCTTGACTACAGTTAGCAACTCCACGAACAAAGCCCGAATTCCAATGCCAGGGTTCTTCAACACCTGTTCCTGCAGATTTGCGAGGAATTCTGCTGTACGAACGCAATCAGATCGTCTGCTAGGGATCTTTCTTCTTGCTACATCCTCGTAGTCACCATTGCAAGTCTCTAGTTCATGCCTGATTGTTTTTACTGTATCCAGGGAGCATTGGGCAGCAGTCGTAATATCCTTATTTTGATGGCGGGCACGAATCATCATGATACAAGTTATTCTCTATCATGATTCAGGTGGGTTCCAGCTCTCCATCCTTTCTGACATCTTGTATATGAATGAAGAAGGGTCCAAACTTTTAAATGAAGAGAAGTGTGTGTTAATACATGTAACTTACGGGAAAATATAATTAATTATAAATATATCAAATTTATCCCGAACACCCTGTACGTTCATGTGATCTACGCATGAAGTCACCCAGTTATTTTCCATCAACCAGTTTCATCTCTAGTGACCTCCGTTATGTCCTGTGCAAAGTTTTCTGGCCAGTAGATACGCATTTTGATGTAGCCAGGGAATATTGGTAAACTGTGCTGATGTTCTTATCGTCAGTTATTATAACTTAATTATTCTGGTAAATAAAACTAACGTTACATCTACATATAGAGACCGATTAACTCAGTGGTGACAGAAAGAGTACTCAACTCCATACTGAGCAATCAGCAGTAGAGCCAAATCGTTAAGCATAACATGAGGTTCACTATCCCACGTGTAGTCAAGCTGGGCGTTGTATGGCAAGTTTTAAACAATAAAAAGTTTAAAAAATATTGAATAATTTTGAACATTTTAGAGACGACTAGAGTGAGTGCATGGCTGTGTTCATACATAGACTACGATATCGTTTCTTAAGTAATACGAAAATATGAGGAACCACTTAAAATCGCATTAATGTAGTCTGACTGGACTTGAATGTTCGGGCAAAATCACGATTCTAGGGATTGTTGTAGAGCTGACTTGGTTTTTAAATGAGACATCCGTCTTTGGAGATAAATAGTCAGGTGGACAGACCACTAATCATGAAGTTGTCAATGAACAAAACCGAGACATCGAAGGTCGCTTAGTCTCCAGTGGAGATGTCACAAACAGAGCGTGTGAGAAAGAGGGCTTCGAAGAATTCTTTCGATTTCATCTGCTTAGAATGGATGAGATAAGAATACATCTAGTGATGACAAGCACGATTAGCCTGTCAACATGAGAAATGAACCGAAGTAGATCTGCGTTGAACGTGCTTTTAGGTTTCTGAGAGAGGGAGTTGTCATGCCAAACAACGGAGATAACGAAATTCATTAATAGACTCCAACTCGGCTCAGCTGTCGACAGAAGAAAAACGGAAAGTGGGACATCAAGAGTTTTAAAGAGGGAATTGTGCGTGTGCGTGTGTGTGTGGGTGGGGAGATGTAGCCTATCATCTTTGCCAAACCGTTAACATTTCACTGTGGTTTTCACTTCCAAGGAAGTGGATGGTTGCTCGCTTGGGAGGGGGATGCTTCAGAATAATCGTGTTCGAGTGATGGAAAGTGGATTTCGAACGTATTTCGCTCGCACCGAACGTTGCATATTAAACTATACGTTTTAGGAAGAAAAAAAAAAGATAAAACACTCTGGTCTTTCTGCCAGTCCATTCTCTCTTTCTCTCTCTCTCTCTCTCTCTATTTTTTGAACTTTTGATCTTTCAAAGGCTTGGTCTTCGGACATTGTTAATCTTATGAAAAGTTATTAAATGAAAATATTTATAGATTATTAGCAGCTGCTAAGACGGACATCATTGGCACTGAAATATTTTCTATCCGTCAATGTCAATGACTTGTTTTTTCCATAAGTTGAGATCGAAATCTGCTCGCCAACATGCTTTTCTGTGTTTGGACTTTGGAGTAGATTCGAATGGCCATCTATCGGGTAACCTCTGCCCACTTCGACACTTGTTGTCATCAATCTTCCTACAGCTGTGATGGGGTTAGTATATATTGTGGTTTGTCAACAGTGAGAGAAAAAAAGTTTCTGCAAGTTGGCGCTAAATAAAATTGATGAGCACGTTTGGCCTACAGAAAAGAAAAGTAATGACTTTCTTGGCTGTGGACTGAGTGTTTATCTTCGTGAAGCGACAGGAAGATACGCTTTAAGTGCCAAGCCTATCAGAGCAGAACAGTTATCAACACGTTTAGATGCCATTTGGTAGATCTTCAAAGGGAAAATGTCGAATTTGGAATTGCAAACAGTAAAGGAATCATTTCCGCTTCATGGAGGATATATTCTATACCGATAAATTAATTAGAAACGTTTAGCAGTAAACTGCAATAAGAAATAAGCATTGCAGTTTGCTGCTAATAATGGAAAACCTTCCCAACAAATGAATAGTTTTATTCACGTGATGTTACCATGGAAACCAATAATGAAATGTGTAAAAATAAGTAGCATATATGACGCCATAATCATTGCATAACT
This sequence comes from Typopeltis vanoorti, assembly GCF_054136105.1. Taxonomy (NCBI): domain Eukaryota; kingdom Metazoa; phylum Arthropoda; class Arachnida; order Uropygi; family Thelyphonidae; genus Typopeltis; species Typopeltis vanoorti. Next base: position 24,055,716 of record NC_143565.1, on the reverse strand, counting down.
CTGTTGTCACATTCGTAAACAGGATAATTATCTATTACTTTACTTCCACGTGAAAATAAAAATAGAAATAGCAAATTTTGTTAAATTTATTGGAATTTTTTCACACTTAAATTGGCTTCTTTTCAGGAGCATCGTAATTATATCCGACATCGGTTGATTTGTTCGTATGAATATTTATGAATATATAGTATCAGAATCTCTTTATTATGCGCACATTATTAATAGAGCTCTTCATGTTTAGTCACCCTTTAATATGAATAGAGGTCATATTTCTTTACGTCATTGTGTTCAATTCAAAAGATGCACGTTAGGCGCAGTTTCATGAGAGACTTGATTAATGGCTTCTTTGGGTAACTGAAATACATCGCATTGGACCACCACCCACTAATAATAAAACGACAGAATATTCCTACTCTCTATCAATCTCACTGACTCATCCAAAGAAGCTGTATTTTCCGTTCCGTTAATATTTAATATTTTTCAAACTGTCTCTTCTTGATATCTCCTTTTTGCTCTGTTCACATTCAATTCCATCAATTAATCTCTCTTGTCTTTCTCTTTCACTTTTCTTTCTTTTTTTCCTTCTCTCTCCTTCCCAGTCTACCATTTTTATTTTCTTATTTATTTATTTTAGTTTTCCCTCAGTTTTCTTTCTTCTCTATTGCAAAATCTGCTTTATTTATTTTTATTTATATTAATTATTTAATTGCCGTATTTTACCTATTTATATTTATATATTTAATAATAAATACATAATTTTATGTGTTTATTTCAGTTATTTATTTATTTTTTAGTATTTATTTCATTCTATATGTGACTCCCACCTTGGTGTGTGTGTGTGTGTGTGAGGAGGAGTAATTCTTTAGTATTAATACCGCTAGTAAAGTGTCCATTATGCCTGTTGGTTGCATCACACGGAGAAATTATATCATTATTGCATTTGATATATTCCTGTTTATTTATATATTTATTGTAATATAATTATTTTTTATTTTATTATAATTTTATTCACTTTATTTACTTTTCTAATTTTGGGTTTTAATTTATTTTAATATATATTTTAATGTATATCGATAATATGCTAAGTCAGTTGCCTATGACATAACAGACTACAACAAGCAAGGATCTCGTGACAAACGTCTAAAAAAACTGCGCCGACAGATATATATATATATATATATATATATATATATATATATATATATATATATACAAATATATATATATATATACAAATATATATATATATATATATATATATATATTTAATTTCCTTATTGCCGTTAGTCCACCGTGGACAGTCCCTCTTAATCTAGCAATCTCCTTGTATATCTGAAAAAGGACCAATGCACCAATCCGTTTATCGTCCCAGAACAATTATCAGTAATGTCCATTGTTGAAATCGAACCGGCATCCTATTGGTGGGAGAGCGGGTCACAGAGGTTAATATCTCTAAAATATTCATCGATATTCAAGCTAGAAATTGGTCGGTACTCTAGCTAGAAGAATCGACCAACAAACTCGCATAGAGCTTAGTTCATTTAATATCGTCTTCAGAATACTTAAATAAAATAAGTTACTTTATATTGAAACCAATTAAATTCTTTACAAAATCAAGTCTCCTCGTACGCTTCACGTAACCTTAATACTTCTTTTCTTATTCCTTTCTTTCATAATCATATAACGAATTACTCGAGAAATAGCAGACACACCGTTTTTGCATTGATGATACTGTTGGTTTTCATATCTAAGTTTAACACATTAGCATGAAGTTATCCATAAATTAATACTTTATTGGATTATATTCATATCTTTGCTTCTCCGTGTTTCCAATATATATATATATTTCATCCCTTCAAACACTTTTGAATTCTTCCATTTTCTGCATTTCGTTTTTCATACTGATTTCGGCATCGTCATATTTTTCTTCTTTTACATAAAATACGAGTTTTGTCTGAAACGTTCTCGGCCTCGACCATAGACGGCAACACTATCGGTAAGAGATTTTTTGTCTAAGTTGGTACTTCTGTCCCAAGCATTCCTGTTAATTTGCAAGTCATTCTATCAAGTGGTTTGTTTTATACAGCTGTCTGAAGCAAACGTGTTGTCAGTATCAATTGAAGTGAATAAAATAAAGCATCGTGTGGTTATAAAAGTCTTTGCAAAAGAAGGTTTGTCGCCAAAAGGAATTCATTCGAAGTTCATAAACTTTTATGGACACTCTTATTCGTTTTCGACAATTAAGAAATGGTCTTCCAAGTTTAAACGCGGCCTTACCAGCCTTGAAGATAATCCACGTGAAGGACGTCCAAAAAGTGTAAGAACACCAGAAATCATTGATCAAATGCACGATATGGTATCGGATGACCGGCGAGTTAAAGTGCGTGGAATTGCTAAGACTATAGGCATTTCAAAAGAACGTGTGGGATATATTTTGCATGAAGAATTAAAAATGAAAAAACTTTGCACAAGAAGGGTGACGCGCTAGCTCACAGCAGATCAAAGACGCACTCGTATCAAAATCTCTGAACAGTGCTTGGAGCGTTTTATCAAGAATAAAACTGATTTTTTGTACGTCGATTTATTACTATGGATGGATTCACGATAACACACCGGCTTTTATCCACTGTCTTGACTGCTGTTTGGATTGTCCTGTGTAATCGTGAATCCATAGTAATAAATTGACTCACAAAATCAGTTATGTTCTTGTTAAAACGCTCCAAGCACTGTTCAGAGATTTTCATACGAGTACGTTTTTGATTTTCTGTGAGCAAGCACGGCACCGATCGTGCGGCAAGCTTTTTTATTTGGATTTCTTAGAAACCCAAATGAAATTTGGGTTTCTGTTGATGGAACCGATTTTTCGTTCAGCGCCAAACAAGAAAAGTCGGTTCAATCAGCAGGAAAGGTCATGGGATCGGTGTTTTGGGATGCTAAAGGCATTTTGTTTAATAATTATCTTGAAAAGGGTAAAACAATAACCGAGGAATATTATTCCGATTATTTAACCAGACTAGACGAAAAAATTCGTGAGAAAAGACCCGGTTTGCAAAAGAAAAAAAATCATCTTTCATTATTACAATGCACTTCCCCACAAAAGTGCTTCAGCAATGGAAATATTAAGGGATCTACACTACGAATTGTTGGAATATTCACTCAATTCCCCAGAATTCTCTTCCCGAAACTAAAATTCTCCCTCGCTTGTCAACGAGGAAGAATTTCTCTCCGTTTTTTTCTCTTCAAATCAAGAGGTGATTGCAGCTGTAGAGTATTTTTCAGATCTTGCTGAGAACCACTAAAGGGACGGGATAATGGCGCTGAAGCATCGCTGGAATAAATGTATTAGTCTTAAGAGAGAGATTATGTTGAAAAATGGAAATATAATTTTGAAATTATAAATTAATTTTTTCATAGTTAGGCCGAGAACTTTTCAGACCACCCTCTTATCTTAAAATAAATATTGTATAAATAATTATCAGCTTTTATATCAAGGAGGTTGATATATTTTCATGTTTATATATGTTTAACAACAAACGTTAATCGGTATATTTTAAATTAATACATTTGTTGGCTTCGGGTTGGTTAATATTAGAAAACTTCCATTTCCAATAAGGTGAGATAATTTAGTGTAATTAATGTTCAAATGGCAGTTACATATATTTATTTTATATTTTAGAAAATATAGTTATTATCTGTACACTTTTCCATCTCCATGGAAACAAATAGAAATCGACTGATTATCAAACCTTCTTACTTTTTAGACAGGGTTCGTCCAAAAATTACTTAACACTGTTTCCTCGGAATTCAGTACCCCACATCTTTGTTACAAAGAAAGACCAAGCAGAAAGCGATGAACCCTGGTTTCACTTACGAATAAACAGTTAGTCGTGTGACATCGCAAAATGATCTTTCTCTTTACAGCCATCCGTGCATACACTTGAAAGTTCCATTTTAGTGTCTCATTGAAATGTAATGTCAAGCAGAGGGAAAGAAAAGAAAAGCTTTCTTCCTTAGCTGGTTCATTAGACTGCGTGTCACCACGATAATCCTATCCTCACACACATACTGGCTTCGCCTTAACGAAGTCTGGGGGATCGTGTTGGTTACAAATTGCACGTCTTCGATAAGAATGCAGCTTATCTGCATGTTTCGTCAATGATTCCGAGAATACTTAAGCGGGTAGGATGCTTGTAAACAATCCCACTTTTCCCTCTCCTCTTACTCCTCCTAAGAGGAGAGGGGAAAAACGAGGGGCCTCTTGAAAATAGTGATTGTTTAACAAACGATCACTATCGCTTTCCATATTTATGACAGTTTTCTGCGTAGACTAAATGCAATAATACAAGGGGAAATCTGATGTTCATCTTATTGCAATGGTATTTTTTTAATTTTTCCTTATTTCTATGACATTTCAGTACTTTCGACAACAGAGTGTAGAGTACTTAATGTAGAAAGTAGAGGACAATGTAGATTGCATGCCGTATATCATAGATTACATATTATAAATTGTCAGATGGAGAATGCGAAGCTTGATGGTTTAGATTATGCCAAAGAAACTTAAGCCTATGATGTTGCTGTGTTATTTCTGCCAACCCCTAATGTTCTCTGAGTTTTATATTATGCAGGAAAAAAACCTCCTCGAGAATGATTGGAGGAGGTTTTTCCATGTCGTACATTACACGATTAAATAAACAGATTTTTATGCGACTTACTCACTAAAGGTTGTGAACTTATAGCACACTGATATGTATAGTGATTAAAACACTATCACCAAGTTAATGCAATTAATGTGTTTTACGCTTGTTCATTCAGAAATGTTTATTTCTTACATGAGAAACAAGATGCGTAAATAGAGGGCAAAACAACATACTCACAACGCGTGTCCAGTGTTTGTAATGTAATAATGCAGCTGCTTGCACCAAATGAGCCTTATTTACAAGTACCTGCTCGACTCGATACGTTTCCATGCCTATTATGCCTTTGCTGTATACATTATTCCGATGTTACATTTGTGGTGAATAAAAAAATAAACACATCAAAAGAAAACTACGAGGCATAAAATATATTGTGAAACATCAACGTAATGTTCTGGAATCACTTAGCATATTTACTTTCTCGTGCAATCAACAATGGAGATAATAAAGCTGTAGTCATGCATATGGCAAGAAATATACAACTGTCTGTAAATATCAGCATTATGGGAGAGATTGAGAGGATTTTTTTTTTTTCTTGGGAAAAACGGGACGAAGTGCATTTTAGTTGCAGAAACTAATTGGTAACTTCATTGCCATTCTCCAGTAGGGAGAGGACTCTCAATTGTTTGAGGTCTGGTTTGAAATCAATTAAATGCGTTTTAATTAAAATGAATGCACTTTCTATACAAAATATATTACTGATAATGAAGACGTGTAGTACAGTGCAAGGGAATTATTTTATTGTAAAATACACCAAACGTCTACGTTGCGCTAATTAGCTAAATATTTAGATTTTTTTTCTCAGGATACTGCAAGACCGTCTTGAGATATTAAAACTCCAATGATTTTATTAGCATCCATAATTTTTCTGCCGTAATTTTTTCAACTCTCGTGTAATTATAATGTTTCTGAACACCTTTTAGTAACGAGGGCATTGGAGTCCGGAATTGTATATCATATTTTCTTAAAGCTACAATCCGAAAATAGTCAATTAGGTTTATCTCTGATGAATATCATTTCCAGGAGGGGGGGGGAGCATCCCTTTTTTCTTTTCATTATGTTTCATTTTATTGTAAGCTTCATATTCTAGTACAAAATTTTGACAATTATGTGTGTGTAACCTAAGACCATCAGCTCGTCAAGTTTACGATATTCATAAAGTTACAAAACGTTATGTAATCTATCATCATTATATTACATATTATATATTATTATAATATAATAGCATTAGAAAATGACAGGAATATGCTAATATGTATAAAGAATGTTACGTCAATTAATTAGGAACAAAATAAAATAGAGTAGTTAAATAGCATTTACCGTAATTGTTTTAAATTTGACACCTGCAACCGGATCTTTTTAATATCAATATGCAAAAAGCTAGTATGTAGACAATTATTTACATACCTGCCTCATTTCTGTATGAAAATAAGTATTATTTCATTCGAGTTTTGTATTTGTTTTGTTTAGTTTTATTACTTACTGTTAATGGTAGTGTGTTTAATATTTTCGGCTCTAAAAAGTATAATGTGTGTGTGTGTGTGTGTGTGTGTGTGTGTGTGTGTGTGTGTGTGTGTGTGTGTGTGTGTGTGTGTGTGTGTGTGTGGAAACCTATTCTCGGTTTAAGTCATTCAACTCTATTTTACAATATGTATTTCAACGAGTCAATGAATCGTCATATATATATATATATATATATATATATATATGATAGATTCCTTCCAACGTAAAATACCATATTGTAGCGCGCTTTGCATCCAAGAAGAATATAATATTTTTAACATATTTAAATTTAAGAATGTATTTAGGTAGTAAAGTCTGTTTAACATTATCCTTACTTTATTTACGACATCGGTAATATGCTGTTTCCAGCTTAAATTAGTATCAATTTTAATTCCAATTTTAATCTTCATTACGGGTTATTAATGTATGTACATTAATAACCCGTAACGAATGCCAAATGTACGTTAATGTACATTTGGCATTCGTTCACAATGCTAGTGTTAATGCCATCGTTTCCTGAAGTTTTGGTTGTTTTTAGCCTAGCTATAACACATTTGATTTCGTTTTCACAAGTGGGAAAAAGATATATGGAGTTATTAATTCCCTTGGGAGCGCAATTCAGAAGGGTGGGGTTTCAGCATTTTTCAGAATGCTTTCTCTGACCGTGGCAAAGTGACTGTTGAATTTTTCAGCTAATTCTCTGTCTCCATTTTCTCTTTTCCTATCGATATCTTTAAGTATGAGAAGGGTTTATTTGTATACATCTTGTTAATTTATTCACAAACTTCCATTGTTTTCTGGAGTTTCCTTGGCACTTTAGGAATTCATTTCTGTAGTATCTGTAGTATTCATTTTTACTTTCTTTTAATTTATGGTGTATTATATTTCTGTAATGCTTGAAACTGTTCATAATGTTGAGTGTGAGGATATTTTTAAACTTTAATACACATTATCTCTAATTTTTATGTAGTGTTTGATTTCCTGTGTAATCTAGGTTTTGTTTGTTTCATTTTGTCTATTATTTTAACTTTAATTGAGTCTTGTATTTTATTGTTTATTATCACAATACATTTATGATACGAGGTAGCAATATTTCTTTCCGTCGAGTCAATTGTTATGTAGGAGATGTTTACGGTTGTACTATTTTTTTGCTGTACTTGAAAATACACTTTGATACCAATTGTAAAATGATCCGCAAGACTGCAGGGATCGGGAACTTTTTTTGAACCAAAGAGTCGTTCCACCAAAAAAATTAATTGAAACAAAATGTTGGGAGCCGCAACTTCAATTCGATTTTTCCTGGTGACTCGAAATTGCAGTTAGTTCAAACCTGGGTAAATTTGACTTTAATTCAGTACTTCCAGATATCAAGTACCACTTTTATGTTTGCATATAAATTTTTATATGTTCAATAAATAAAACAACATTAAGTTTGATTAAGTTTTTAATCACAAAACATGTTTAAGTAAGTATAGTATTGCAAAAAAGTCAGAATTTGTATTGCAAAAAGAATTAGTCCGAACAAAAATGCAATATTATGTATTTTAATAGATATTTAAGAATGCGTAATAAATTTCATGCGTAACACACATCACATGCATAGTATCTAGCGCCACTAACAGGCCGTATTAAAAACAATATTTAGTTGTTTGTATTAATTATGTATCTTTTAATTCAATATAAAAGAGCCGCACTTTGTTCAGCCAAGAGCCGCCAGGTTCCCGACCCCTGCGCTAGAGGTTGGCGCAGAACTGCTGATTGGATTTTGTTTCTATTAAACTTCTCCCGAATACATGATCTAGGCACGATCTACCACCATTGAATTCTCTCGTGGAGGCATTAATATATTGTTCGAGTCCATGCATGACAAGTAAATCTAGATAATCTTGAGATGAGCCGCTATTCCTCAGTAAGTCAATATTCATATCGCCAATTATGAGAACATTGTCACTTCTCATCTCATCTAGTATTCTTGTAACTTCTTATTTTTATTAAAATTTCATGTGATACACTGTCCAAAGCTTTGTGTATATCTAAAAATACTGCCAATGTTAGTTTATTTCATCTAGGGAGGTATAAACTGTGTTTGTGAATTTCAGTAAAGCATGTTCTGTGCTAAATCTTTTGCTTCAACCCAAATTGATTCTTTACAAGATCTTTAATCATAGATAAGTGACCTCTCGTTTTATTTTAAGCTGTTGTTACCTTCAGACCAGTCATTGAATTTTATTCAATCAAAATAAATGGTGTTATTTTGCTGCCCTTTGGAAGTTGTCATTGGATTCAAATTGGGTCAAACGAACATGACCAATACTTCTATTACACCTTCGAAACTTTCATTTGTTTTTGAAATTCCGTAGTCCATTTACCGAAACAGCTGCAATGTTAATCTCTTTCAATACGGATTAATCAATCCTTGGATGGTGAAAGGTGATTCAAACGAATAGTTATCTTTAAAGCTTCTACAGTATATTCTTTCTTTGACATTTCTGTTGAAAGTAGGGGTCCCATGTTCTTACCGACCGCCTTTGTTCGGCACCAGCAATATTACCAGGGGGAGATCAGTTTTTACCATAGAATTTCCTATCTATAAGTGGACTTAGCATACCTGATGTGTATTTCAGATCTGGAGTCCACTTCAGGTATCATTCATTCCCACACATTTCCTTAGAAACACTGTGACGCAAAGCATATGAGATTTATAATTTTCATCTAAGCAGTGTACATAAGAAAGTTGGAAAGAAAGTTCTGGCAAAAATGTAATGGTGTGCAGTGCGATAACTGTATCCTAAGAATATAAGCATTCCCTCAAAATAGTAGAACAGGTGATGCACTGACAGACATTAGACAGTAAAATAGCAGTGCTTCCATAAAACTGTTTACGGAAAAAAGAAAAATGATAATTCAGAAATCTGTAAACGACAGAATGCTAGAGAATATTCTTTGTAACCTCCACACATCGAGAAGGAGATTGCACAAATATCACCCTCCACACACACACACACACACACACACACACACACACACACACACACACACACACACACACACACACACACACACCATTTGGTCAATGTTTTTTTATTTCAATCTACGTATGAATAATTCAATATTTCCATACAGATTTTTCGTCGTGACGGACAAATGGCTACCAATACACTGTAACGGGCGCATTTGAGCATTAACAAACTTTGACAGCATAAATTACATTTCAGGCATCGACACAGTTTTCACGCACTGGTAGTTTACAAGGGCTAATTTTGGTAGCTAGTTCAGGACCAGTGGTGAGCAGAAGCAAATTCGAGCTATCAGTCGCTATAAGCTGTTTGATGTAACGTTTAGACAAGGTGAGAAAAAGTCATCACAGTGAGCAGTCAACAAAGAGAAATAGAGAGAAAGATGAGCTAACCAACGCTTTACCTTACTGACAGCGCAGGCGTCTAGAACGTAATATTTTGCGTGCGACCGCTTTAGTACATTCTTGTTCTGGCCACTATTGTGTAACGAACTCCGTGCCGTTCGCGCCAACATCGACGGATACTTTGTTAGAGCGTTGTGAAACTTCGCAAGGAGAACGATCGGTTAGTGTCAAGCAAAGGAAGGTGTTCGTATGAAAGAGAAAAATTGGTCTTCATCGCCTGTAAAGTAAGTATTTTATGCCTACATTAAATAAGATGATCTCGATTTATCTAAGATGGATTTGATTCTCCATGTAGATTATCTTAAAATGTGACCCATTATAAGAGATAAAACGCATGACTAGTTTTCTGACCAGTATGTTTGTGAATGTATTGCAGTTCATCTGGGTGTTTTTATTTGCTGATGTTAAAGTAGTCACCTGCATTGTAATGGAAATTTCACTTTTTGTTTGTTACAGCATGCACATGTAACTTTTGTTACACGTGCATGCCAATAATAATAATAATAATAATAATAATAATAATAATAATAATAATAATAATAATAATAATCATAATTAATCATAAATATTATTAATATTACGGATTTTAAATTCAAATGAAATTTTAAAACACACACTAGAGGGCGCTTCTCATATTTAGTTATACTCACTTTCATACGAATAGAAAGGCTTTAGTGATTAATGTTGTTAATGCTATAATAATGTAGCGAATACGCACATACCAAGTAGCTTGTTGCAGAAAGATGTTGTAATCCATTGACTTCATCACCAGATAAGTAGTTATCCTCCAATACTAATGAGTAATACTTTTTAGAATATATCGATTTTGAATAATAAACGATTGACTATTTCTGATTATCGAGATGATACTTGTATTCAGATAACGCTATACTGAAATACAAAATGATATCAAAATGTTTTTTTTTTTTCCCTAGATGGGTGAAGCAAAAAGGCTTTTCATATTCCCAGTTATCTGTAAAGAAAATGTATGGATAGGGTAATATAGGGATATAGGCTCTGATCATAGTAGGAGGGTAACAGCAATAGCCGAGCCTCAATTAAAGCTTCATTAGCTACAACATTGCCATCCCTTACCCTCCCTGGGTACCCATTTTAGTCAACTCGTACGATATGCATGGGCTACAGTGGGGCTGGTATGTAAGTAAAGCCCTTTCTAAAGATCCCTCGTCTTAATTTTAAAGGGACGATCTTTCGACCACTCCCTGCGAGTTACCAAAAGATCGTCCAACCCAGCGTTGGTTCCACTTAGGGAGGGCCCTCCACCACTGAGTAGAACCGCTCATATTCCAGGGAAAAGCATCTACCAACGAGGTCCCTTACGGGCCATGCCGGAGAACACAGAGACTCAAAATGTTCTTTCAGGGCAAACCCCCCCCCCTCACCGGGAGCAAAGTTTCGAAAGAAAGAGTCTCCACGGAGACTGAAAGTGCTCCCTTAAGGCAAAACCCTTAAGAGAGCGAACTCAAACTCTCAAATCTCTGCGCCCCAGGGGGTAACAGCAAGAGCCGAACATCAGTTAAACTTCGTTGTTACTGCATTGCAATCCATTGCCCTCCAGGTGTATTAATCACCGCATCTCTGAAGACATGCTTGTATGTGTATGGACAAAAGTTGGGCTATTCTTGTGACGACCACCAATGAGTTCTTAAAGTTCTTAAAAGAACTGGGAGATGGACTGAGTCCTTGACTCTTTATCCCGTCATCTGAATGAAGAAACTCTGTGTGGATGGAGTATTATTGAGCTAAAAGCTCTAGTCATGGCTGGGTAACGGCAATAGCCGAGCCTCAGTTAAAACTTCATTGGCTACAGCATTACCATTCGTTACCCTGGAAGTCCTAAAAAGGACTCTACTTCCTGTCGACCACCAATGAGGTTATATAAGTGCTTTTAATATAATAGATATATTAAATAAACGAAATGGTGTATATGATTAACTTTAAATACTGTTGACATCTTTCATTTTCTATGAAGTAAATTTTCAAAAATTTATATATCAAAAGATTTTACTCTATTTTACTATCTTTCTTATAATCTTTTAAGAAAAAATGCCCCTATTTTTTCGATTATGTCATCTATAACAGTGTATCAGACATACTCTTGAAAAATTCCTTATGAATTAAATTCCGTATGAATTAAATGTTAAAATATCAAGTGACTCAAACTGGCCCTTGTTATAAAAGTTCTTTTCTTAAAAATTACAATAACTCGTTATTTGCGTAAAAAACTAAAAGGAGAGGAAAGTAACAGAACCAAGTTCTAGAAGCATTTACAATGAATAAAAACACTGCACATTTAGTTTGTATCCTTCTCATGTCTTATTCGATATTATCCATTATGCGCATTTCTCAAAACTTTCTGATTAAAATATTTTACCATGTAAAAGTTGACCAAAAGAATGTAATCCTTCACACTTCGACGCCAACACCCTCTGGTGTTTTAAGTGCGAATTATTATGGATGAAAATAGTTGCTTAGTTTTTGCTTTTTGATACGAAGGACGTGATACATAAGCATTGCACAATTTAAGTGCCCTATGTTAGATGGTTTTTTCTCTAGGAATAGGAAAGCAACAGCTCACCACACTCTGTATTTCAGTCTTTTTGCACACAGGCAGAATGTCAGACAAAGTACAGGTCACAATATTGCGCGGTAATCAAAAATACTTGCGCACAATTCCCAACGAATTTGCGTAGGCGTTACTGTGTGTGTGTGTGTGTGTGTGTGTGTGTGTGTGTGTGTGTGTGTGTGTGTGTGTGTGTGTGTGTGTGTGTGTGTGTGTGTGTGTGTGTGTGTGTGTGTGTGTGTGTGTGTGTGTGTGTGTGTGTGTGTGTGTGTGTGTGTGTGTGTGTGTGTGTGTGTGTGTTTCCATTGACATTAATTTCACTAGCGACGGGACGAAATTAGATACAAAAAAAGCAATTCTTGGACACTCCAAATCCATTTCCAGAGTTACTTGTAATTTCATTATCATAATCTGTAATTATGCTAATGAAGTTTATTATTCAAGCGTGAATATAGTTTTAGAATAGTATGGCGCGAAAGATAATTATTCCCCTGCACAGCCGTGAAAAATAACAGTTATTCTCCGGTTTAAAGATTGGAATGATGATGTACGCATCGTGAAATCTTAAGAACATCAGTGATTTATTTGTTAGATGATGCTGGTTTGAAACAGTTGTGTCAATTTCAGCATATTATATATTTAGGTATTTTGTACTTTATTTGACCAGACATATTTAATAAGATGATTTTCTCAAAGTTTAATTATGCACCGAAGCTTGTTAAGTGTATTCTGTGTGCGGCATCGATTACTTTCATTTCTTGTTCATTATGTAACAAAATTGTGACGTCATCAGAATATGCTAATAGTCCAATTTTCATATGTAGTTCTGTCATATTTTTCCCTATCTATCTATCTATCTATCTATACCACAGCAGGATGCTCTGGCATCACAAATCCTGGATTTCGTTCAAAACCATCTGTCTAGTATAGACCAAGAACATGCCATAATAGCGGGAGACTTTAATTGCACTCTTGACCAAGAAAAAGACAGACTTCAGTATGCTGAACATCGTAGCCAATTAATAAACAAACTTCAAACACTGGTAAACGATAATGAACTCATCGACGTCTTCCGGCATCAACATCCTGATAAGAAATCCTACACATGGAGGAAAGCAATCACAGCGACAAATAGGCCACTCTACCAAGCACGACTGCACAGATACTACATTTCCAAACATACCTTGCCTCTAGTCAGAAACATCTCACACATCCCTTCCTATATTTCAGATCATTGTTTCGTCAAGCTGCAACTTTCATTATCCTTGGAAGCATCCAAAGCAGGAAGTGCCTACTGGATCTTCAACAATACTCTCCTGAATGATCCAGATTATATAATAAACACTCAGGCTTTAATAACCAACCTCACTCACTCGAAAATGGATACAGAACCAATGAAAACATGGTGGCCCCACCTAAAATCACGAATAAAATCCTTTACGCAGATCTACAGTCACCAGAAAAATCAACAGAAGAACATTAGAATCAGACAACTTGAAGAACAGCTCAAGTATCTCCCAGAAGAAAGCCCTGAACATCATTCTGCCTTGCAAGCCATGCAAATACAGGCAGAATTATCGGCAAAAGGTGCCCTACTTAGATCGCGGCATACACAAATAAATCTTTCAGACGCCCCCACAAAATATTTTTTCTCTTTGGAAAAAAATGCCAGGCAGCAAATTTCATCTCTGCTATCAGATTTCAAGATGACAGCATCACAGAAGATCCAAGAAAAATCACCTCTGAAATCCTACAATACTACAAGAATGCATACAGCACTGCAGGAACATCCCATCATGCCATTCACGACATACTGAAAGAAACAAAAAAATCTCTGTAACAGATCGGAACCACTTAGAAAAGAAAATCACGCTACATGAACTGAAAACCGCATGCACATCCTTGCCAAAGAACAAATCTCCTGGCCTTGATGGTCTCACGTCAGAGTTTTTCCAAGTCTTCTGGAATCAACTCGGACCACTTCTCCTCGAAACACTGCAAGAAGCCTACATCAATGGCCTCCCACAATCCGTCACGACCTCAGTAGCACGATTGATACCAAAGAAGGGAGACCACACGGATATTCGAAACTGGCGTCCAATCTCCCTAATTAATACCGATTGCAAAATAATTTCCAAAGTTATAGCAAACCGAATAAAGCCAACACTGCCTGAAGTTATTGGCCAACATCAAACGTACTCTGTCCCAGGAAGATCAATACATGATAACCTCCATTTAATAAGAGACCTCATCCACATCGCAAACAGCCAACATGAAGAGCTGGCACTCGTCAGCCTTGATCAGGAGAAGGCTTTCGACAGGGTAGAGCACGAATACCTTTATGAAGTTCTAAAGGCATTTGGCTATGGTCCTCTCATCATTGAAACAGTGCAATTGCTTTACAGAGATGCACACTTCTGTTTAAAAATCAACAACAGGCTCACTCGCACTTTGTCATACTCTCGAGGAATCAAGCAAGGATGTCCCCTCTCTGGTCAATTATACACACTGGCCATAGAACCCTTCTTGAAAAGAATACACGACACCATCATCTCCAAACGAACCAGAATAATAGAACCACATCAAAAAATTACCTTATCAGCATATGCCGATGACGTCACTGTAATAGTACGAAATGAAGAAGAAATGACAGTAACCGAGGAAGCACACAGACTATATGCACAAGCCTCAGGGGCCAAATTAAATTCTGCCAAAACCACGGGCTTGTGGTCAGGCAGATGGAAGTCTAGAAAAGATTCTCCGATCGAATGTACCTGGTCAAGCGAAGGACAAAGATACTTAGGTGTGCACCTTGGCAACACCAAAATATATAACACACTGAACTGGACACAGCTGCACAATCGTTTTAAACAGGTGCTAGGTAAATGGAACAGCGTTCGTTCCATGTCTTCACTTAGAGGAAGAGTACTAATAGTTAACCAGATGGCTGCGAGTGTCTTATGGCATACCCTCAAAGTACTCACACCTCCTGAAGAATTTCTCTACCACATTCAAAAAGAAATCAAACGTTTCCTCTGAAACAAAACTCACTGGACAACATACCCTCAACTCTGCAAGCCACTCAGCAAGGGAGGTCAAGGCCTGATTTCCCTTGAAAACAAGATTCGATCCTTCAGGATAGTCCTCCTCCTAAAGACACTTCAATGCAATCACACTTATGTAACCACCTTCGATTACATCACGAAAGCATCCACCAGAGGACTTACACTTTCCACAATCCTCCGAATGGCCAGTCCTGCACCATCTCCTCCTAAACTACCTCCTTTTTACAAAGATGCTCTACAGCGATGGAAAAACACAGGACTTCATCACACACTCACAGGATCAACAGAGTCAGCTGTACTTACAGAACCACTATTTTCAAACAAAAACATCACAAGTCTCACAACTGGCCAGCCTTTTCTTTTCCCTACATGGAACTGGGCAGGAATAAGAGTCATAGGAGACCTCCTAACCCACACCCTAAAGTGGAAAGCATTCACAAGCCTACCAATGAATAACCCAAAAACTGAAAAGCAATATCAACAGTTGCAAGCCTCCATTATAAAAGCCTATCAAGATATCGCTACACCTCAGGAAATCCGTATTCCTTCTAGAAACTGCTCGGGGCCAATATTTCATCTTGTACAATCTGAAGCCTCACTTCCAATTCTTCCCTCCAACTACAAGAAAATATACCACTTCCTCATGTCAGTGACCCCATCCTCACCATTTTTATATTCAGCCCTAATACTCTCATCTACAAGGCTGCATATACCACACAGTTTTCAGTGGGATCTGCCATATAAATCAAAATGTGCCAAACCAGATTCCGAAATACAGTGGAGACTATGGCATGACATCTTGCCAACTCCTTCAAAGCTCTACAAATTTAAGCTAAGAGAAACGGATCTGTGTCCATTCTGTGACGTTTCAGGCACCTTGGAACACACATATCTGACCTGCCCTGCAAACAAAGTGATAATCACCTATGCCCTGAATACCGCCTCTAGCACCTGTAACTACACACACAGCCAAGAAGACTACTGGAATTTAGTCCACACAGAAGAAAACAGACACAGAACATGCAATTTCATCTTCATCTGCGCTAAGGCCGTCATCTACAGCTTTTACCTAAAACAGACAAGAAGTAACCAGCACCCATCCATCACTGAAACTGCAGAAACCCTCATGCACATCCTCCGTCGGAAACTAAAAAGCAGGCTTCTATTGGAACTTGAGCACTTCAAAGAAACAAGAACTGTCGCGAAATTCCTAGAGGAGTGGAATCCAACTGGTACCCTCTTCTGGATTGACGACGACAATGTGCTTCATCTGAATGATAACTCAGACTGAAACTGAACTGTTAATTCTGAATATTCATTTATATCTCTATTGTACACCCGAAAGGAAAATGTTTTTCTTTCTCTGTAAATATATACTTATAATATGTAAATAGTCATTGTTGCCTATCGTGTAATGTTTATTTTAACAAGTTAAATAAAAAAAATATCTATCTATCTATCTATATATCTCATGGGAGAAACTTACACCCAGCAACACCAACAAGATCTACAGCACACTAACACAACAGTCGAACCAAAGCACTTTGTTGGAAAATCCTGCATCATCTGATCAAACACTATTTCAATGGGATCTACCATACCGCACAAGAGCCATCAAACCTGACGCAGATATTCAGTGGAGAATGTGGCATAATATATTACCCACTCCTACTATATTACGAAAATTTAACTCAAACGTCTCAGATAACTGCCTCTTCTGCTACCAATTAGGAACGGTCCGGCATATCTACATGGAATGCCCAGTCAACACTAAATTAATCAGTTTGACTCGGGAAACGGCAGCTCTTACCTGTGGTAATCTTCATACAGAAGAGGAATATTTCAATCTCGTCCATGTGGAGTCAAATAACCATTCATTCTGCAATTACCTTTTCATCACCGCAAAAGCGATAATATACAACTTCTACCTCATACATACAAGACCAGACAGCACAGCAACTTCACAGAGAGAGGCAACTGACCAACTCACTGCAGCCTTCCAACAAAAGGTGAGAAGTCGGATCCTACACGAGCATCACCACCATAGGCAAAACAACACCTTAGATCTCTTCCACCAAGAATGGAATCCACGGAATCAACTCCTGGCTGAGCAGGGCGACTGCATTATAATCCACGTTCCAGCATAGAAGTGACACCTTTACCCCCCCCCCCAAAAAAAAAAAAAAGAAAGGGGGAAGAAAGAAGGTTTGTTGTGCTTAGCAGTGCGAAAATTAATCAGCTGGCACTCTCATGTTAATAGATAATATTGTGCAATAGTAACTTCTAAGTTCTTCCACATTTATGTTCTTATACAGTATCATTTAAAATAACTCTTAATGGCTTTAATTTATTTTAAAAAAAAATGTAATTAGCCTTATAAGTGACTTCGATGTAACATATCTCAACAAGAGTATGAGCATGTAACCTCTCTGTCTGACTGCAGAGAACCAAAAACCGGTTAATCCTGTATATAAGATTGTTATGTTCACAATAAAAAAAAAAGTTTAAAAATATCTATCTATCTATCTATCTTTCTGTTTGCTCAGTTAGAGTTCGGTTGGATTCTGTCCTGCATTACGGCAGAAGCAAATAAGTTTACGAGCGGATGCTCGCTAAGTGAGATAATTGCTTGTGTTCTCTTCACTTCAGCTAGCCAATCATGATCTTACTGGATTCTCTGTTGTTGTTGTTTTTTTTTTGCAGGATGATAAATCCGCCTTTGCACCACCGTTGTCGACCTGCTAACTTATAGTTTAGTTGAAGTGGCTTCAAACACATAAAAAAAAATATTAAAATATTGCGTTTACTGGTGGATATCTAACTTTTAACACCTGCCAACGCGTATTATTTAGTTTATTTATTGACCAATAGAAACTAGATGTAAAAATTAATAAAAATACAAAAGGATATAAAAATTAATAAAAGAAAAAATCTTGAGCTAACAACGATGTTACTAATGTTTTACGGGTTTACAACCTCTCTTGGGTGGGAGTCGCATAAAAAATTTAATATAGGAAAGTGATATAAAATGCATAAAGACACGAAAAGAGGAAGAAGAGAGAAAAATGATTGGTTAGAATTACGAAAGAGAAAACTTAATCTATGAAGTTAATTATTTGTTTGTTTGTTTGTTAACTGCGTATTTTTTTTCCCGGCTGGCTTTTCTGTTTTGCACGAGGGAAAATCTTCCAGCCCCCATAGGAAGCGGGATAACTGACCTTGAATCATACAACCCTTATAAAGTTTCTTTACGATCGCGATACGATACAAAGCCAGGTCTTTTCAACCGAAGGATAATATCAGAGTATCCTTGCGACTGGAGTTCGGAAGCTAGGAAAAGAATGAAGAGTAAAGTAAAAATCAGACACAATAGGACAGAGAGAGACCAAAGAACAGAAATAATGATTGAAATTAATATATAAATCAATAAATAAACAAATATCGAATTAAAAACGGATGGAGAAAGAATACAGAAAGAAATAGAACAGAAAGAAAACGAATAACGAATTCAGACTCTTGGAAGAAAAAAAGAATGAACGAATGAATGAAAAGTGGTGAGATGGAGGAAAATTAATGTAGCTAGTTGTAATGTAGTACAGACAGAGGGAGAGGAGAGGAGAGGAGAGAGAGAGAGAGAGAGAGAAAGAAAGAGAAAACAGCTAGAAATGAAGGAAGATTGGAAAGATACAGTGAACAAACAAATAAGCAAAAAAGAGGTGTAAGGAAGAACATAATACGATGGAAATGAGATAGAGATGAGAGAGAATGCACCTGCTCAGTAGAGAAGGAGCCTGAATGCACTTTCTCTGAGATGAAGAATTTCTTGCTTCTGAATTGTTAGATGTCTTTTCTGTTCTACACGTTTTCGATAAATCGGAACTTCAGATAAATTATAAAAGAAATTGAGAAATTTAAATGCTCTCCAACATCATTTATTTTCTCCTTAAATTGGTTTTAAAAAAAAAAAAAGATTTTAAAGGAAAGAAATACCGTACACATATTAGTTACCATGTTGCAGACCAAATATTGTACACATATTAGTTACTCTCTCACTTTATAATACTCGCAGAATTTAAAAACATTTCGGTTTCACCGAAGTCATACTGTTAAAAGAATGATCGAATTTCCCGTTTGAGGGAAAAAGGAATCAGACAATAAGATTTAGTAGTCAAATAATAAGGCGATTCCCGATGACATCATAATGGTAGCAATACTGAACAAGGGTAGCTAGCAATTGTGATTAACAATGGCCTCTTCAAATGTGTGCGTTAGTTTATAGAAGAATTCTTTTAAAAAGTTATTCACTTGAAGCCAGAATCATAATATTATAGAAAATTATTGAAGTATTTATAATTATATTATTTACGTAAATATTTAATTATATTTACGTAAATATTTAATTATATTTACGTAAATATTTAATTATATTTACGTAAATATTTAATCATATCGATATATTTATAATATTTTATTAACATATTTATAAGTAAAAGAGTAATGCAAACCATAATTATTATATTGATAACAACTCCACCATATAATACTTATATTTATGATTAATATACAATTGACATTTATGTCTTTAAGGGTGAAGCAGGATGCTTTTCATATTCCCGCGCTATCTGTTGCGGTTACAGTGAGTGTAAAATTTATGAGCAGTTTGCTCGTCCTTATTGGGCGTGGAGATTATGCATCGCTATAGGAGGTTAATATAGCTTTTGGTCTTCTATATTTGAATATGTCTGTTGCTTTTCTGAACGATTTGGTTCAGCAAGCTGCGTATGATGAAACTTGCTGAACCAAATCGTTGGGATGTGTGGACATCTTTAGGAAAAACTTGGATGCTAAGGATTGTAGAAAAGAGAAAATATTGGGAATATTTGTATCTCTATGAAGCTGATTGTTTCTAACATACCATGGGGTGTTCAGAATCATTCTCAAGCACTCTTCTGCACTCGCTGTAATTTGATAATGTTAGTATTAGAGGTGTGGCTCCAGGCTGGAGATGCATAGGTGATGATAGGACGAATCGTCATCTGGTATAGCTGCAATTTGATTCTGTTGGTGAGCTTGCTATTTCTATTAATTAGCGGATAGACCTGAGCTATGTCTTTAGATGCCTTTGCACATGCAGACTTGATGTGTTGGTTGAAAGATAGCTCTTTGTCGAGAATTCCACCCAGGTATTTTGTTTCTGTCTGCCAGGGAATTTTAGTATTGAATAGTAACACCTCCTTCAGGAGATATTGGCCTTTTCGAGAAAAGAATGGCTGAGCTTTTTGGGGGGTTGACTTCCAATCTCCATTTGGAGAACCAACCCTCCAGCTTTAGAAGATTTTCTTGAAGCTTTCTGGTAAAGTGGGGTAGGAGAGATCTGGTTAGTATTGCTGTATCGTCCGCATACAAGGCCAAGATGGAAGACATCGGATTGTGTAGGATGTCCGGCGTGTATATAGAAAACAGCATTGGAGCTAGTAGGGATCCCTGCGGCACTTCAGCAAAGATATGGCGCAGGGATGAGGTAGAACCGTTGATTTTGACTATTAATATATTCTGAGGATATGAATGGATTAGATGAACCACTTTTAATGAGATACTGGCTAAGATAAGTTTGTGTAGGAGTCTGAAATGTCAGATTTTGTCAAATGCTTCGGATAAGTCTAGGAAAACAGCTTCTGTGTACTGGCGCCAGTTATAGCTGGTGGTGGTGTATTCCACAATTCTGTGGATTTGCTGGGTAGTACTGGGGTATTGCCGAAAACCAAATTGTTCTTTAGGGAGGATGTTTAGATCATTTACTGAGGTTTTGGAGTCCCTGCGGCGCTTCAGCAAAGATATGGCGCAGGGATGAGGTAGAACCGTTGATTTTGACTATTAATATATTCTGAGGATATGAATGGATTAGATGAACCACTTTTAATGAGATACTGGCAAAGATAAGTTTGTGTAGGAGTCTGAAATGTCAGATTTTGTCAAATGCTTCGGATAAGTCTAGGAAAACAGCTTCTGTGTACTGGCGCCAGTTATAGCTGGTGGTGGTGTATTCCACAATTCTGTGGATTTGCTGGGTAGTACTGGGGTATTGCCGAAAACCAAATTGTTCTTTAGGGAGGATGTTTAGATCATTTACTGAGCTTTTGGAGTCGTGAGAGGATGACCTTCTCCGCAACCTTACCCAGATTGGAGATGAGACTTATTGGGCGATAATTTTGCGGTAGGTGTGGGTCCTTGCCTGGCTTATGTATAGGGATTACATCAGCCAGTTTCCAGGTGGAACGAAAATAGTGAAGTCTTAAGATTGCATTTATTACATTGGTCAGGTGCACTACAGATTTTCGAGGCAGCAGTTTGATCACCCTATTCGAAATGCCGTCTGGTCCAGGAGCTTTATTGTTCTTTAGTTTTTTAATAATATTATGTAATTCAACAGGTGATGTGGATGCAATATGGTCAGCACTGGTATCTGGGAGATTTAATACGTGTTTGACCTGCCTGTGAATTTTATATATGTGGTTGAAGTCTAGATTTCCATATGCAGGTTTGCACTGCTCTTCTAAATTTCTTGCCATGGCCTCTGCCTTATCCGCATCAGTGTGTACAAGGACCTGGTCACAAAGTATTGGGGAAGAGATTTGCCTTTGTTTTTGATGTTTCTTAGTAATTTCCAGACAGAGTAATCAGTAAGTGAGATAGAGGCTTAGTTTTCTTCCCATAGATGGTCTCTGTGTGTCTTGAGTGCATCTCTCACAGCCCCAGTAAGTCTATTTAGATTTGTTTTATCTTGTGGCGCACGAGTGTTACGAAATCTTTTCCTGGCTCTGTTTTTCTCCCTGATCAAGTTTATAATGTCTTCTGGCAGACGACCAGGATTGTGGACAGAATTGTAGAGTGTGGCTACCATTCTGACGGAGTTAATTAGTTGGGAGAGGCTTGTAACTGCAGATTCTGTCGTCTTTTGTATGAATGTGAGGAACAGGGCCAACACTATCCCTGAGCACCCGACAGTCTTTCCCACGATATATAGGAGTGAAGGGAAGGATACAGGTATTCTTGTCTTCCTATCTGAAGTGGTATTGGGTTGTGATCAGATGACAACTCATTCAATGATCTTAGGCTATATTGAAGATAATGTCCCGCAGCATAGCTATATCCAGGATGTCTGTGGTTCCAAACGTACTAAGATGAGTTGGTTCAGTGGGGCCTGCTACAACAGCATTGTGTGATTCTATGAAGTTGGAAAGGATGCAACCGTTCTTTTTGGTCGATCTGCAGTTCCATGCAGGGTACTTGGAGTTCAGATCCTCGGCTATAATGGTGGGTTCTCTGACGCATAAGATGGCGTTTAGGTCAGAGTGTAATAGAGTTTTTAGGGGTGGGTTGTATGCAGAGTAGATTTTCAGTCTGCCGCCCGCCGAGCTGCTAAACAGCTCCACGCCCGTGATCTCAAGATTAGTGGTTGGAGAGTTGTTCACAGAGTTGTGCTTGATGTAGTTCTCAATGAAGATGACAGTGCCATCACCACTGAAAACCAGTCTATCATTTCTGTATAGGCAGTAACCCCTTATTTTAGGGTTATCTGAGGGTCTTAGATGAGATTCGCTGATTAAAATAACATCTGGTTGATATATGTTAGTGAATTCTTGCAGCTCCAGGATTTTGTTTCTTAGGCCATTCGCATTCCATGCAATGATCTGCAAAGAGGATGGACTAAGTTTGTTTCTACTCATCAATGAGTGCTGTGAGGATGACCTGTGTTTCACTGAGAAATCTTTTGGTGGAGGTTGCTGAATGGTTTGAAAAGCTGAAGTCTTGTAGCATGTTGGCTAGAGAGGCTGTAATAACAGCTGTTAGATTTGTAGGTGCTGATTTGTTTGTAGGTGTCACATCAGCATAACTTCTTGTTTGCCTTTGGTTCACTCTATCTTTGAAGGTCTCTGACTGTGGACGCCGAGCCTCCGGTTGTGTTGCAGGGGCCTCTGGTGTTCTTGTACTAGAGGAAGAGGATTGTTTGGCTGTTTCCATTCGTCTATTTTTTGGGCTGAATGCATCCCTTGTAGTTGGCAGGATGGGGGCCACCGCAGTTGGCACATTTAGCAGGGGTTGTTTTTGGCTTTGTGCAGATATTGGTTGGGTGGCTATCCCCATATTTCAGACATTTAAACTCAGTTTTACATAGTTTCTGCGCGTGGCCAAACTTTTGGCACCTGTGGCACTGCCCAGAAGATGCCCTTGTTCGGAGTGGCTTTGGTGTGACAATGAGCCCACAGATTGTTTTCAAGATGTCGATATTTTTGTATATGTTATGGATCTCTACGAGGACTAACGGCGTGGGAGATTTGTTGGATCTGTACATTCTGCTAACCTGAACAGAGGTAGATCCTGCAAGTTAAGATCAGAAACTATATCTTCTATATCAATGTCTTCACAGACGCCACGAGGGCCACTTTTAAATTTTTCTCCGAGCTGAGCGAAAAGGTATGGAACTGTATACCTCTATTGTCCATTTCTTTTGTTAGTCGCCTTTAGTCTGTCACCGTTGTAGGATATATCTTTATTCCATCGTCCATATTTTTGGCCTTTACATCGCCAATTTGTAGGTTGGACATTGTTGATCTTAACGCTGCCCATCTCTGCTTCTCTCCTAATATAATAGGCACCTTTTCTTCGGGAGAAACAGTGGAGTCCGAAACTTGATCGTGTTGTCCCATTATGTTGTCTTTGAGAGGTTCATCTGTTGTTCTCCGCTTTTTTGCGTACGCCGACTTCTTGAAAATCAGAAATAGTGGGGTTTGCCGATTCTGACTAATCATCCATAGTCTCCGCGTCAATATCTGTGACACTTACCGTGGGAAACGTATCATAACGTTTCACCTTTCGTAGCCAATTTTTGTTGATCAGTTCGCCCAATCTGATGAATTCCCGGTATACTTCTTAAAAGTTGTCTCGTTTGGCTGCTGTTCCATATCTGTCAATGTGAAAGAAAGAAAAAAAAAACGCTTACCGTGTAGTTGTAGTCTTACCGGCACTGCTGCAGGACTCTGAATTGATTTGGTAAAAGAGCACTGATTCAAATACATGATCTTCAAGACACATAATAAACGCAAAACCCTTCTCTCGATTGACACAAACGTAGCTTCCCTGATTAATATACAGATTCCTTAAAAATCTAAATGTAAAATGATTATCAATAATCACTTTTGGTGTATCAATATTCCAATCAATTTAAATTCCAATTTTTAAAGCCTAAGAAACTATTGATATTTATTTTAGAAAAGCTTAAGTGCCTAAAACTAATTATTTTAGAAATCAAAATTATCTAAACTTGTATGGTACCAAAGCAATAGACATACTGACGTAAAGTTATTCAGTATTATACGGAATGCACACATTTTTTCTCCTTCAAAACAGACAACTCCTTAGAATTCACACGATTATAAGAAATGAAAACACTACTATTATAGACTGAGTTACTTTGATGTAATCAAAATCAGACGCCAGTTACAATATTAAAAAAAATTGATCCGAGATTCTACCGGATTAGTATGAACACAATCTGGGATTATGGAGGAATAAAATATGAATAGTTTGTGGAGCGCAAGTCTCCCGTGGAATACTGATGATCTATAGAAAAGTCAGGAATTTATGCAAATAGAACCTATTCTAAGAAACATAGAGAGAATTGTTTTTCAGTAATTTTTAACGCACAATTTTAATGATCATGTGATCTTCTGATTTATTTTTTTGTTTTCATTTTCCCAAAATGGATTACTGTAATAACTTTGTGCAGTGAATTTAGATTTGCGATATTTGAACAAGACATCAAAGATCATCAAAGATATCATCATAAGCCCGTGTAGCTCAGTGGATGTGGCGTTTGCACACCACGGCGCTTGGCCGCACGAAGGATGACTTCGTTTCGAATCTAGTCGTCGACTAGAGGAAATTTTTCTAAGCCTTTTTTCGACCGGTTCCCGAGTTAGTCGATCTCTGGCACGGGCAAGCGGGTTTTTCCTCCCGGAAACTAGGGTTTTCCGTCCCGTAACCTCAAGAAAATCGACCGTAGAACTCACATTATTTCAGACATTAAATATATTGTGTTAGGGTTAGGGACCACGAGATGGCGGCACATTTGAGCCGTCTCTCTTCACTGCATACCGCTTAATTAGTGATAGCTTTGGGCCATCTATCTCTGATTGGTACCAGTGGAGATTGAACTGCCCACTCAGTCTCCAAAAGTTAGATAGGGCTAAATGGCCTCGCCTACTCCCCTATACGGGAATAAAAAGGTGTTAGCTGATTATGATCAAAGATCATTCTTCAAGGACTTTCGCAGGATAAAATCCTAGCCGAGAGATAACAAAATGGCATGCAAATCGAATGCATGAGCCACGAATAATGCATGCAATTATTCGTCACAATCACATCATGTTTATGGGAAATACGAACAACTTCCATTTTTCATGCTATTAATGAATAGCATATTGAAAAAGATTGTAGAAGCCTATTTTGCTATTTTGTTGCACAGAGCACAATTAAAATGAAACATCTGCTGGCTGTCAAGCTACGAGACTCCCTTTCGTGAGACTGTTTGAACTTTTCTATGCGTTCGTAAAACTACCTACGAAGGTAGTTTTATGAACGCAAGTAGCTCAAAACTAGGTAGTTTTGAGCTATTGTTATCCGTGTAACCTTTGTCCTGCTCTGTTTATCTACATAGCACTTTTCTTATTTTTGTCACATGTAACAGATGCTGTAGGCAATGTCTTAGGGAAAAGATGCATATCGAGATTTTATCTTTAATCCTGAAGTTTTTTTTATAAAATATAATGAAATTGTAGGTGATGATCAAGATAATGTTTCTTTCTCACTCTCACAAGGATCTTGAGTTTCTAAAATATCTCAACAGTAGACTAAAACTGTATATAACTGTGTATAAAAATTGTGATAATTTAGTCTCATTTTGGAAGTATTTATAGAATCCATTGTTAAGTAACAACTTTTATGTGGTGTTAAGTAACACCACATTGTTGGTGTTACTTAAATTGCTTAAATGTTATACCCATTTTTATGTTTGCCTCCCCAATTTCTTCTCTATTCAGCACGTTGTTTTCCAATTTATCATGCTGGTTTGCAAATTTTTTTTTCACTAATACCGAATAGTTCTGTGCATTTTAAAATCCAACTATTAGGCACTGAATCAAACTCTTTCTTATAATCTGTCCAAGCCATATGAAGGCTGTTTTTTCTACGTTTTTAGTTTTTCAGAATCATTTTGTCAATCAAACATTGACATGCAAAATATTTTTGCATTTATACCCGTTAAAGACTCTCCCAACTGTTTGCAGCCTTCGCGCAATTCTCACGTTTGCGTTAATAGTCCGGGTGTGCTTTCGAAATTTGCACTCTTTGAAAAGATGTAAAGAGGTCACAGCGGGTCAAATTCTTAGCTTTCTAATATTTTTAAAGCACTGAGAATGTGAGGCTGGGCGAGCTAAAATTTTGAGCTCACCCAGAACTTAGCAACCGTGATTGGTTATTGTGTCAACCAATCCAATTGACTGTTGTCACTTGTCATGAGTTGAGCGATTATCATATCCGATGACTTTATTACAAACAACTGTTACACATGTTTTCTGGAACTGAAAATTTGAAAGTGGATGTTAGAAGAAAAAAACTAAATGTTTCTCTCGCTATGCAGTATAGCATCTGTTGAGGTTGCAAAGTTTTTTAATGATAGAGACATTTTTATTCTAGTCTTCAGAAACCTCAGACAGTAAAAAATATCTACTCCTGAATAAAAATTAATATTCTGTGTATTATAAGACGTTGTTGATCTACAACAAAATACCAGCTTATGTGATATTGATAAGACAGAAGAACACTGATACTAAAAAAAAAAAAAAACTGATGAACGTAGGATTCTCATAAGAGTGGATAATTCCGATAATCATCAGATGTTATGTATACTGAGTCGCAGAGTAAACAACAGACATTTCTTGGAAAACGGAGCGAAATATACGCAAACCAGAGAAATACAAATAACATGGGCAACAAATTTTACGAGATGATTTGCCGCTCCATCAAACGATATTTATTCCTGCCATTCTCTGTCTCCTCGTAAGTTTTTTTTTTAATTATGCCATCCTAAATTCACTTATTCATGTTTAAACTTTATAGGATCGTGCTATTTGTGCTACTCAGCAACTTATAGGACACACATATCAAAAATGTTAATTATTAATAATTCGTTTGGTATTAATGAAAGTATTTCTACTCACACTTATTCTTTCTTTTCATTTCCTATTCTAACATGTCTTATAAATGATGGTTCATATATTTTCATCTTTGAGTATTTCAAATATACCAACCAACTA
Source organism: Typopeltis vanoorti (assembly GCF_054136105.1). Classification (NCBI taxonomy): domain Eukaryota; kingdom Metazoa; phylum Arthropoda; class Arachnida; order Uropygi; family Thelyphonidae; genus Typopeltis; species Typopeltis vanoorti. The sequence goes on along the minus strand of NC_143565.1, from coordinate 24,028,075 downwards.
TAGCATTTTTCTTCATTGTTGTTTTCTAATAAATCCTAAAACAAGCCGATTGTTCCCCCACTGCAGAACTTTTCAATGTTATCCTGCAATTAATTGCATTGGATCAATTAAGATGAGCACTGATGCACTATGCACTCTCAAAACTTTCATACATCGATAAAAATGCAATCATACGGTCATGGGCGTCTGCAGACAGGAGGAAAACGGGGAATTCCCCACTGGATCGAGTAAAAAATTCCACAAATTATAATCGTAAAAGTGATTGAGATATGTATTGTTACCCTTACACCTTCGAAAATGGGATGCTTTTTCTGTCTTAAAATTTTATTATGAGTTGGCCTGTTTCTGCCCATGGCGGGGTAGCATTAGAATACGTGTTTTATTGCATCAATAAAACAGGTGTTCCTTTTTGGTTCAAATTTTTCTGATTCGTGAACAGTGAGACGAGTTCGTTTGCCTTCTGTGTATAGTGAGTTACAGAGTGACGTGTGAATTGTAAATTAATAGTGAAACAAATTTAAACAGAAAAATACATTTTTAAAAGGTAATTGTATGTAATTTAATATTATTTTTCTTGTTAGTTTTATGATTTTTTTTGCATTTAAACTGAAATAATTTAATTTTGGATTTTGGGATTAATTAATTAGTTGATTTTTATTAAAATGCGCCAGCAGTTCATTTTTTTATATATATAAAATTGTGCTAAAACTGTATTAATTCTGAATACTGTTTTTCCCAAGAATTAAAGATCATTAAAATAGATGTAAAATTAAAATAATGTATATTAAAATAATTTATACTTAAGTTAATTAAAATAATGTATTTATAGTTTACATCAAGAAATAATGGCAAAAAAAATGCTAAAAGACGTGTATTGAAGAAATTATTTAATTAAATGTCTCCAAGCCTTAATCCCTCCCACCTCTGGAAAATTTTCTGCGGACGCACGCCCATGCATCCGATCAAATTGACGTTTTGATCGTTTTGATGTTTTCAGTCAGGGATTATGAATTTTTTCAAAAGCTTGCAATGAGTGAGAATTGGATAAAATCGCTCACTTAGAATGCAGCAATTTTTCGTTTATATGTTAGACTCAGGATCCGAAAGATCAACAATTATTCACATTGCAGTATTTATTCGGGCCAGCCCACTTAAAATAGGAAAAAGAGAGAGAACAAAATGGAATTTTAGCTGGGAAAACGGCTATCAATTTTATATTTGCCGTTCAATCTCTAGACGGAGCGTCGATTCATCATTATTAAGAAATAAACTGGCTCTTGTGAGCAGGTCTAAGATTGCAATTGTTATTGTTTCACTAGTGCCAATTTTTATGGCAGTACGATCCCTTAATTGACACCGGATGGATAAGTTAGAAAAGAACGCTTATCAGAACAAAAGAAAATCGACAATCGTTTTGAGAAATTCGTTTATTGGGGGTAAGGAACATAGTTGATGGACGATATTGTACATAAAGGGAAAAGAATGAAAAAGAAAGAGGAAAGCAAATAAAACTAAATCTTGACAGTTTAGGGTTCATTCAGCTACTTTATTCAATGCTTATCTAAATCTTCCTCATAAAATCTACAGCCCCAAACAGAGATTGCATTTATGCACTTGTTTGGCTCATTTTTATTTTTGCATGTTTGAGATAAAAACACCAATCTAATTTTTTTATACAAGAACTCATTAACACAATACCGAATCCTCCAATTCACAGCTTATCTAGAACATGGTACATACTTTTTTTTTTTTTTTTTGTATATACAGAATGGCCCATAATTCAAGAAGGGGGTTTAAACATTAAAAAAACTTTTTTATTTATTAATTATTTTATTATATTTTATTATTTTTTGTTAGTTTTAAGTTATTCACATGAATAGTATAATATAATGTCCTAGCCGAGTAGCTATGCACTTCGCAACCATATGCCTGGGAAAGAGTGTCCTGAGGTCCATTCCTGTCACCGACGTGAGGACCTTAGGGATCGTTCTCAGCCATAGCCAAGTTAGCCAGTCTTGGGCTTGGACAGCAGGGTTTTTCTCCCCAGTTTAGCTGGGGGTTTTTCTCAGGCAAGCAGGCAAACCGGCCCCGTGAACACACGAGCTACAGTCACAGGACATTCCAGGAGGCATAGGGCTAGTCACCTTATCCTCTTATATTTGCCAGTTGCAAAATTTTATCAATTCAGTTGAAGTGAAATAATATATTAGATATTGGTTAAATATCAAATATATTATTTAATTTCACCTGGTATTAGTTAAATATTAGACACCCCGTTAGAAGATAATAAGCTGCATTTTCGTATCCAGTAGAATATTAGTTCCGATTGTTGCTTGAGTTCTCTCTGCAATTTGGTTAGTTTCATTCTTGCAGGAACGATTTGTGAAAATGATTCGACTTTGAAGAATTCAAGTTCTCATTTTCAGAGTGAAAAATATCGATGTTATTAACGAGGGACTTATGTGTTATTTGAATTAGTGGTTAGATTGAAAGTGTTTGTGTTTGTAATTAGTAATGGAATGCAACTGATTGCGATGTCATTCACAATCTAATAACTACATCGCCTTGAAATAAATTAAATTTGATATTTAAACAAATTAGAAATAAATAAAACGAAGCAATTAAATTTGATATTTCTCAAATAGAGAAACCTGTGGAGTATTCATAGCTATAAATTCACACGTATTACACAGTAATTCACTTTCTAATAATATATATTTCTTCTTTGATACTTAAGACGAAATATTTACATATTATTAAAAAGTTAATTACTGTGGCATACGTTTGAATTTATAGTTATAAATTTGATACATTTCTTCACCCGAAACATACACATCTGCATTAGATATATAGTGAGAACAACAACGAACAAATTAACTATTTTAGCATGCAAACATTAAGTAAAAAATGTTGATTAAAGTAACAAAGAAAAATATAATAATTTCGTGGTTAAAAGTTTTCGCAATCTTGTAAGTGGTCAAGAGTCTCCATAGACGTTTGTATAGACGAAGCGATTTGGTCGAAATGACCTTGGTTCGATTCCCAGCAGTGACGCGAGGAACTTTATCTGGTCTCTTTCGACCAAAAGTGAGTTAGTCGGTCTCATACGGATAGGGATTTCTTCACCCGGAAATTCGGATTTTTCGCCCCTCAGATCAGGAAAGCCGGCCACGTGAACAATAATTTTTTACACTGTAACGTGTGTGTTTATACATCTGTATAAAACACGGGTTGCAGTCATGAATACGTCCCAGCCATATACCGGTCCTGAGTCTGGATATAAATTTGGGGGGCGGGTGGAGCAATGGCGAACTACCCTGTTAAAATCTCGCCAGGAATACTTTGTGGGCAATGCCTACGAAGTCACCTACGGTCGAAAACGACTGAAAGCGAAAATCAATCAGTAAGTGGTCATATTCTCCTCTCTCCAGTAATTAATTTTCATTTGCTTCTTCAGATCGATAAGAAGAAACTATATTTAATTTTTCCTTATTTTCTTAATCTCTTCTCTGTTTCCTCGCTTTCTGTCTTTTATTTCTTTTCCTCATTCTTTCCCACTATTATTTCTTTCGTTCTTTTTATAACTCTTTCGTCTATTTTTGTACTTTTATTCCTTATTTTAAATTACGTTTCTTCCACATCCTTCCTTGTAAGCTCTTTACATTCTTTTATTGTTCCGCTTTTCCCACTTCTCTATCTATCTATCTACTTCCTTTCTCCATATTTGTCATTGTCTGTCTGATTCTTTTTATATACTTGTTCTTACCTTTTTACTATCCGTTTCTTTTGAGCTCTCTCTCTCTCTCGCTCTCTCTCTCTCTCTCTCTCTCTGTGTGTGTGTGTGTTACATAAAATATTTTATTTTCCGAAGTCTATTTGTTACGTGAGAAGCAAGTGCTTTAAATCACATTTACTACCATAGAAATTTTCTCAAAGAGCTCTTCCGACAGACATAATACTTTCCTGTAAAGAGGTGCTTTGCCCCGTCTTTAAACACTGCTCCGCTTAAATAGCTCGAAAGGTAGCGGCAATGGGTGCAATATTTAAAGAATGTCAATTTGTCTCTCAGTGGTGTTGATCGAAAACAGCTTAAACAAAGATACCTTCAACGGAGACGCACTAATGGACCCACATAATACCCTCGTTTGTGCTGATTTGATTTCTCAGAAGGCTCCTAATAAATTAAGGATGGATACACTGATAAGATAATCTGATGGATAGCACGAGAAGACAGGCTGTAAATCATTGCATTTGCTTCTACATGAAGTTGCAGCGAAGAGAGTAGTTGTCACTGAACAGTTTGACCTTCAGTGCAAACCCAACGTAGAAGTAGCAGCTGTTAATATTCCTTGAAATTTAGCGTCTTGAAATATTAAGTTAACTCCCAATGTGTAGGGAATTAATTTAATATTACAACCACAAGCTCAACTTTTTTTTCAAAAAAAAAAAAAAAAACGCGAATATAGCTATTTGACATTAATTATTTTCTCTATTGAAAAGCAATATACGTTCTTGTTAAGATTATTTAAAAATCTGTTTTATGTAATATTGCACAAAGAACGTGTGAAATCATCCATAGTACGTTGGAGAAGAATAACAAATAAGGATAACAAATAAAAATAATTCAAAGTTGTGAAGATTTATTAATAATAAAGGATTACGTAGCGAGACTACTGGACACGCAGTTAATGATGTTTATACGAAACTTCACTGTTTTTCCATAAAATCAACATATTAAACTGCACTACTATGCAGTTTAACTCAGTAATATCACCGGCACAAAAGAAGTCCTTCTCATAAATGAAATCTGATCTAAAACTCTCTTAATTTTGAATCCGCAATTATTAATTAAATAGCTGGATGTAATAAAGGTGAGTCATAATTTTCAGCAGAAAAAGTCACTGATTTAATACAATTAAAGGAATTGTAGAGAATACATAAAATATTTCATGAGTTATATCTACAGGAAGGGTCAAACCTCCACCTACAAACTTTGAGGGAAGGTAGAGAACATCAAAATCAACTGTATTCACACAGGAAAGCATGACCGGAAAAGACACCCGAAAGTGATAGGTGGCGCTGTTCGCCAGCGCTCCAGGTGAGCAATTGAGGCTTCCTCATTCAAGCTTTTGCTTGAGTGAGGAAGTACGACGCAAGTTCTTCGACGTCGTACGAAGAACTTGTGTCGTTTTACGAACCCTGAGATGACAGACATGCACCTCGTGTACGGGTTAGCTGACAGTAACGGACGAGCTGCTGTACGAATGTATAGCGGAAGGTTCCCAAACAGACGCGTACCGCATCACCAAATGTTTGCGCATTTGCATCAGAATTTGTGTGAACTAGGATCATTCAGAGATCGCTGGCATGATAGAGGGTGTCCACGATCGATGTGAAATCACGCCATGGAAGAGGAGGTGTTGCATGCGATGGACAATATTCCAGAGGCAAGCACACGTGCCGTTGCCTCTGCTATAGGAGTATCTCGATGCAGTGTACTGCACGTTTTGCACTCTCAGTTCTTACATCCATTTCATCTGCAACGGGTCCAGTTACTGATGGCCGAAGATTATCCTCGACGTGTGGAATTCGCGCAGTGGTTTCTGAAGAAAAGTGCCGTTGACCCGGATTTTCCAACTTTTGTTTTGTTAACGGATGAAGCTTCATTTACTCGCGAAGGGATCTTCAATCACCACAATGCTGATGTGTGGACCCATGAGAACCCACACGCTGTGCGATCACATGGTGCATAACAACGCTTCGCCATTAATGTATGAACAGGTATCGTCGCTGACTGTTTAGTTGGCCCATGCCTGTTACCACTCCGACTGGAATCCCAGACTTATCGGACCTTTCCGGAAGAGGTTCTGCCGGATTCACTGAACAATGTTTCAATGACTGTGCGTCGCCAGATGTGGTTCCAACACGACGGGGCTCCAGCTCATTTTGGCATTTCTGTGCGTCAGTATTTGGACTGGTCCTTTGGGACTCGATGGATTGTTAGTGGTGGACATGTCGCATGGCCCCCACGCTCACCTGATATATCGAGCATTGATTTCTTTCCGGGGAACCCTTAAAGCCATGGTGTACGAAATGCCTGTTGTCTCTGACATGGACCTCGTGGCAAGCATAATGAAGCATTGCCATCGCCGCTGTTAATATCAGGGAAACTCCAGGTATTTTCGAAAATGTACGGCAATCTATGCGTGGTCGGTGTCAGGCATGCATCACTGCTAATGGTCGTAACTGTGAGCACATGGTGTGAAACAATACTGTGTATCCAACTACCATTGAACTGTTTAGTTACTCCTAATAAAGTGTTTTACACAACTTACTGCCTTGTGTTACTTCTGTATCTTTGTGTCCCTGTTAGTACCTTCCGGTGACTTTTCTGGTCATGCTTTCCTATGTGAATATGGTTGATTTTGATGTTCTCTACCTCCCCTCAAAGTTTGTGCGTGACATTATGAACCACCCTGTATATTGCAACTTAATCCTCTTGTAATAATGTAAACACTGGCATTAACAGAATAATATAACTAACATTACTCCACTTATTGCTATCTTTATAAACTAAAAATGTTCATTTGTTATATTAGAATGAAAAATACAATACATATTCTTGAATAGTTCAATAAAAAATTAAGTTCTTAAGTGGTGAATGCTGAAATAGTGCTAAGAAAATAATTAAAAGAATTTAAGTCTGAGAGAAGTTAACGAGGATTGTAATGACAGTTATATTTGCTTTTATCTTAGGTGGCTGTTCGGTAAAGTGACTTTATGAGAGGCAACCGGTGTTTGATTAATTTTTTAATCTGAATGAAAAGGGTGAGTACACTTCACTCAAGATAATGAAGAAGTATTTATCAGTGTATAATTCTTCTTCCTGAAAACTCAGAGTACGTTAGAAAAGCTCTTCTAAACCTCAAACAACAGGAAACTTATTATATCAACAGTATCTGCTACGAGAAAAAGAGAGAGAACTCCTCTAATACCTCCTCTTCATTCATTGAAGAGGTAGCAGTGAGCTTTTACAAACACCAGTTTGATAGCTTTTAGCAAAGCGGGAACTCATTAGTTGAACAACGTCTTCTGAAATCTGTCACCTTCATCATCAGCATTGAGAAGAGTTATTCTTTCATATATATTTTTTTCTTACAGCATATCGATAGATTTCTCGTGAATGTGTTGTCTTCTGTGTACAGTTTCTTTTCATACTCAGACTTTGCTTTCCGTACAACAGTTGTGAGTCTTCTGTCCTGCTGCTTATAATTTTCATAATGCACGTCATCCATATGCACACCGTATTCCTTCTACAGCATCCGTTTCTTACGAATCTCTTTCTTAATGAGATTACACATATTCTTCCATTTCACTCCTATACTATTTATTCTTCACACTGAACACTTTCTGATATTGCATCATTTAAGTATTTTTAAATGCTTCCCATGTACTGTCGATATTCTTCCCAGTTATATCACCACATTTCTTATAAAAAGAGGTTGCTGTGGTACCAATGTGTTACGGACTTCGTGTATGCAGGGAACACCTGACAGTTTTGAAAGTGTTTTTTCCACTTGGTTAGATTATAATGAATTTAGTTTAATCCTTTATCCAAGAGTAAGCAAACAAAGTTTGCACCTGAAGTATCTTCAGGACTGAGGCAATTCGTGTTAAAAGTGGACCAAGCTCTCATCTTTCCTTGTCTTAGTATCTTCCATAATGCAAAGCACACCTCCTTTCAGACATGTACAATGCTATGCATCAAGGGAAGAGCCACTACCCAGACTGGGCTCCAGCCTCATTGAGGTCCCATCAGCGGGAATCCGACCCAGAGGTGGTGACACCAAGTTGGAAGCAACGGAGAAGCGATATTTACCTATACGAGTTGCAAAATGTGTCTCACCTTATTATTAAATTACTCTGGATTTAGAGAAAGATGTTGGAAGTTTATTCCACTTGGTTATACTATAACAGATTTAGTTTCATCTTTTATCGAAGTGTAAGCAAACAAAGTTTGCACCTGACGTATCTTCAGGACTGAGGCAACTCTTGGTAAAGGTGGTTCTCGTCCCTCCTTGTCTTAGTATCTCCCATAACGCAAAGCACACCTCCTTACAGACATGTACAATGCTATGCATCAATAGAATGGCCACTACCCAGACCGGTCTCGACTCTCATTGAGGTCCCGTGGGATTAAACTAAATTTATTATAGTCTAACCTGGTGGGAAAAAGAACTTCCAACATCTTTCTCTAAATCCAGAGTAATTTAATAATAAGGCGAGACACCTTTTCGAAACTAGTATAGGTATATATGGCTTCTCCATTGCTTCCACCTTGGTGTCACCACCTCTGGGTCTGGTTCCCGCTGATGGCCCTCAATGAAGGTCGAGACCGGTCTGGGTTGTGTCTATTCCTTTGATGCATAGCATTGTACATGTCTGCAAGGAGGTTTGCTTTGCATTATAGGAGATAGTAAGACAAGGAGTGATGAGAGCATGGTCCACCTTTGCCACGAGTTGCCTCAGTCCTGAAGATACTTCAGGAGTAAACTTTATTTGCTTACGCTTGGATAAGAGATTAAACTAAATTTACTACCTCTGACAGTTATGTTTCCCAATTCTCATCATTCTCGTTCTTCGTGAAACTAATCTCGAAGCAGAAGCAAATATTCTTTTATATGATATTCTTTCATGTGATTCTTTCAGAAAAGTGCATGTTTCTCTATGATAGTAACGTACTGCAGAATTATGAGCAATTAAACAGCCTAGAATAATTATTACCGTATGTGAACCAGTTTGTGAACGATACAAGATGCTTGATGAGGATTTATTCGAAGAACTGTCTGTCGAGTGCATTTCTTGGAGCGAAGTAGCAAAGCTAAAGTTATGGGATTAGAAGAAAAGGGACAATAGCCAACTCGTGGTGGGGAGTTTGTGTTTAAGCTGTTTCGGAATTAATTCCCGATATAGTGTCAGTTAACTGGTTGGGTGCAACAAAGCTAAGGTATCCATTTCAAGAGTAAAGGACATTACTTTAGTACAATTAAAGAAACTAATGACACCCGCATTCTTGTCTATCAACTTATTTCCTTAAGATGGCATAGTTTGTCCTCTTAAAGAAACAAACAAACTTCTTCCACTCAAGTATTATAAGCAGTTGTTTCCTGATAAAACCAAGAAGATTACTCCCAATTTAGATCTCTATAGGACAGACATAAATCATGAACGGAACCAATGAATGATTTAGAAGAGAAAGAGAGAGGGGGGGGGGTCAGGAAGAGCGTATCTGCTGGAGCAAAAGATAATGCAATTCGTCCCAGGAGGTAACAAACATACAGATGGGATGTACTAATTGCAAGAAAGGAAGGGATCTGTTACACAAATAATCGGTAATCTGATGCCTTTTGAGAACTTTATCAAAGGAAAGGACAGAATAAATGAAATATTCCCTGGGAAAAACCTTTTAGCCATTCGAAAATGTCAGAAGATTATTCTCTCTATTTAAAAAATAGCATGAGGATGATTCTTCATAAATTCGTCTGATTGAATGTATAAGGAACTCATTTCGGTTCAACAATATGAGGCATTGTTATTACCATGTGTTGAATATAGGGAGCACAAAGCTCTCTTTCCAGTTGCATATGAACTTTGAATCTTTATTGTAGGGAAGCTTATTTAATAGAGCAGTTACTGACTGAACTGAGGTTGCTTGGGATAAGTTCGGAATTATGGTTTAGAATACCAAATACGATATTTTCTGACAAAGATAACTTCATGAATAAAAATTGGAAAAATATTCCAAAGTGCCGTTCAGATATTGGCAAAAACTTTTTCCCAAAACAGAAACTAATTGTTATGAGAAAAAACACCAAAGGAAATGCAGCACTTGAGATACTTGGTGGTAAAACTCACTTCACTAGTCTCATGTATTCACAATGTGCTTCTAAAAAATGTTTCTGTGAAAGGTTTTATATGAGAAATTTAAAGATAAGAGTGTAAGGATGCTCTATTTAGCATCGAATATCCTCATGAGGAAGCTCACTGCTTCGGATATATTTGCATTACCTCTTCCATGCTCGCTTGCTCATTTCTTCGCACCTTTAGTAACAACCTGCGGAAAGAAAGAAGGAATGAATCCTTCAAATGTTCCTACTCAGTGATGTTGGAATATGTGGAGCGCCTTTTATAAGGATAAATAAAGTTTTTTTTTTTTTTTTGAGTGAGGCTTTGTTACCATGTAGTTGGATTTGTTGCCTGATCATGGCATACCTTAGAGGGGTGGGAACATCAACAAAGAGCGAACTAGGCAATGTAGTGGATCCACTTCCCTGGGACACATTTCTAATTTTTAATGTTGTCATATTCACAAGCCACGTTAGGAAATGGATCATGAATGACACCGTCCTCAGCCCGGATAAGAATAGCCCGTTGTGCATCTATAGTTGGTGCTGTCAGGGATTTTCTTTTCTTTTCGGAGAAATTGAGTTCGATTGGTTTTTCCCATATCCGTGTCAATAGGATATTATGAAGGTATTTGTTTCCTTGCTGTTATCTTTAATTAATTGTAACTATTCAGCTGTAACGAGACGAAAAACCTTGTCATGAGCGATGAAAAATGGGATCCTTCCATGTCATGCCTCTTCGATAGATGACGCTTGTGCGAAATATGGTAATCACCTCTCGCATTCAGAGCGTACTTGTCTTTTTTCTCTCTCTCTCCCGGATAAAGTTGAAAAGTATTTTCAATGTAGACTTTCCAGTGTGTGTGTGAGAGGGAGAGAGAGATAGAGAGAGGGCGAGAGCGCGCGCCCACGCGCACGTGCATCTGCAATGTTTATATCTCTGCACATGGGCAGTTCCCCCCCCCCCCCCAGAGTGCCCTATCTGTCAATTTTGCTTATACGCTGATTTCCTCTTCTGTCTATCACACCAAACTTGCTATTTCTATTATTATCTCTCTATTTTAGCTCCTTTTATTTAATAGTTTTTCTCCTTCAGTTTCTCTCTTCTGTCTGTATAGTTCTCTCACTCTCTCTCTTTTATCTTTCACTTTTCTTCTGAGATAAAATAAGAGAAAGAAAACACCAATCTAGATTCACCTTGAGGATAGTGTCCTTCTCTTCCCTAACCATCAAGTCGTGTGATCCAATCCTAAAGCTTTAATAGTGTCTTTTGATGGTGGCTATTCTCGCCTACTATGAAACGACATCCTTGTCTATTAGTTGGTCGGAAAGTAGTACATTTGATCTGTAAAGAAATCTTTTCAAACCATCCAACCCTAACTAACAGAAAGTACTACGTAACAGATTATAAACCGTTCGCAGATGAGGCTAAAATAATCCCTCTCTCTATTTCTTCTAAGTTTTCTAATTTTTGTCACTTTCCTTTTTTTTTTCTTTCTTTCAATCTTCAAATTTATCCGTATCTTATTCATTTTTATTTTTTTCTCATATTTTCACTTTTATGTTCTTTCTTCATTTAATCTCTTTCTTGCTTGTAATTTTTGTTTGTTTGTTTCTTTATTTATATCTTTCAGTCTCTTTTATTTATTTCTCTCTCCCTCTCTCTGATCTTCTTTGTTCACTCCATCTTTTTTTTTTTACTTTCTAATTTTTCCTATTTTCCCTGTCTCTTTTTTATTTTTCTCTTTCTTTCTGGTTCCACTATTTTTTCACATCGATTCCGTCTTTCTTTGGTTTTCTGTTTCTGTTAATATTTTTCTTTCTTCCATGTATTTGTCTCCTTTTCTTTCTATATTCACCATTTTGATGAATATATAAATAAAACGATAAAAACAGCGTTGTTTCTTCTCTTTTTTCCAGTTTATTTTACGATGCGACTGCTTTGCGAAAGAGTATAGAAAAAGTTTCAATTTCTTGTGCCCACTAGTCAAGCAAACTCCGTAAACTGCTGCAAAGTCGTTATAGTTTTTTTACGAACTTAGATAGTAAAACCTTTTAAAAGCTTCATTTGAAATTCGGAACACTTCTCAGTCATGAGAGTAATTATAATGCAGGAAATTAATTAGAGTAATTAATTTTTACCGCACGGTAAAAAGACAATAATTCTTGAAGAACAGACAGATATGAAATATGCAAACGATGCTTCAGCAATTAAAGTCGTCTTCAATATTCTGCGGAGAATAAAACATCAAGGAGTAGTTAAGAAAAATCACGTGATTCCAGTATGTTATTGTTTGAATCGCGTGAAGCTCAAATTTCTCTCGATGTATCTCAAAAATGGAATTGTTTCAAGAGCCAAGTGGTTTTCCAACACGCGCGTCATTTGCTCTTGCATTCCTGGAGATGTAATTATATTTCATTTCTGTGTAGCGAGAGAAATGCACGTTTCCTTCTGTCGGCTAACATATTATCAGAACGTGAAAATGCTGCAGTTTAACTTTAATATAGATGTATATCTTGGGAAAATAAATGATCGTTATTTTTAATATTTTCAAAAATAAATTTTCTTCAGCCTGTGATATATAAGCATACTCTGGAAGGATAGTGGGTTATGGGTGAAAATCAAACTCTATTAACATCGTTTTGAACGTACGTAGTTGAAATCTTTACTAAAATCAAATAAAAGAAGGTTTTGGCAAGAACCTGAAAGTAGAAGAGTTAAACAAAGAGAAAGAAAAATTCAAATCGTGCGTTTCCAGTGTGTATATGGAAAAATGATAGTGTATATGGATAAATAACGACTGATTGTATCATATCCCAAGTTCAGCTCACTCAGACAAAAATAATTAATTATAGTAAATGGACTTAAGCATTACCTATGAATGCATCCCGTTAATGTACAGAGGCGTTACTCTCTCCCTCACCATTTGAAGCAGGCACACAAGGATTGTGACGTTTGGTTTATAAAATGAAATCTTGAGCATTGTTGAGAAGATATCTATAAATCTACTGGAATATTTTTATTTTCGATAATGATTTGATATATCTATCGAATGAGAAGCAGAGGAGTATCAATGTCACATATTCTTCGCATTACGGAGTGGTCATAAGACTCATTGAAATCAAACCAATTGGTTTTAATCAAACCAATCATTCAGGGGTAGAATAATATATAAATAGATGTATGTTAGTACATTAAGATATTAAAACATTTAATAGATATAATTATAAATGATAGTATTTTACAGTTGCATTTGCGTAGCTTGATGATGAAACCCGAAATCACAAGTTTCGGAGAGAGAAAAAAACTCACCTCGATATGAAACTGGCTAACTCAAATTCAATTGAAAATACCTGAATAAATGTTTCATGTCATTGATGGAATTTGAACGGTCAAATACGAAACACGTTTACTAAGTGATATCAAATAACTTGAATATCAATTTGCGATTATTTTCTTGTCTCTGAATCTTTCTGTACTCTCTAGTGGAGACTGAAACAAGCATAAAACGTTCTGAATAGATATTCATAGAATTCATATCAGTAGACATTTCTTAGATGAAATGTTTTAGATTTTTAGATATTGATTTAAATGGTTTCAGCATTGTATGGACCATTCGGTAAATTCATTCAAAAATAACGTGAGTGGTGATCTTTAATCATAGTGATGATAACGATTAATACAAATAGGCAGTTTGTTAGTGATGGCGATAGCAAATAGGTGGATGAAGATAAGGCCGTCACTGGAGGGGGATGGAAAAGAGGAACATAAAGATGAAGATAATATCATGAGGATGAGGAGGATAGTGTTGAGATAGATGATGAGAATGGGGATAATGTTAGGATTGGGATGGGGAGGTGATGATATCCTCACTATAAAGATGAGAAGGATGATGATATGAACAGATTTCTCTTTTAACCTCTGACTGCAAGTAATGTCATAAATCATAAATATTAAATTTCTTTATTAGATATACATTATGCTCATAAATAGAATAACCTCCAGTCAACCATTGCATTTTATCGCACAGTTTGCGATTATTTTTCCTCTCTCCTATTTACAGCTCTTGCATCGTAAATTTCGCACTTTGAAGAGCAAGTAGAAACTAATGCATTTTGTCCCTTCACATCCATGTTAGTAATGAGGGTTAACATACAATTATTAGAAATGTACCAAAGCATCCCACACACGTTTCAATAGGCAAATATTCTGCGTCGTCATTAACGCACTTTAAAGTGAGACAGCCCAAGGACACGCTCGCTTCTCTCTGTGCTAGATCCATCTTTGATTCAATTAATTACACTAACGACTTCCAAAAGAGAGAAACGCCTTCCCAGCAAGCAGTTGAGTCCACGTGTACAGGATCTGAATTTCCAAAGGATAACTTAGTTTGAATGACCTACCATGGCAGTCATTAATTGACTTGTCAACTTTAGGTAATCGATATATGGCAACAAGCTATATATACACATATAAATGATGAATAGTAGAGAAAGAGAAAAAGAAATAAAAATGGAAAGAGAGAGGAAAAAGAAAGATATATGTTGATGAATATAAGAGAAAGTGTCAGGAAATCAATATAAGAGAAAGAGATAGTGGCAGCTAGCGAGTAAAATAGGAGAAAAGAAAAAGAGAGCGACTGAGTATAGAAGAGAGAGAAAGAGAGATTATTTGATGAATAAGAAATAAAGAGAAATATCAAATAATAAAATAAATAAATAAAAAGAGAAGTGAGCAGGAAATATTGCGAATAGCTGATAAACAAAATGACATATAAAAGGAAATATCATGAGGTAGGACACAAAACGGAAGAGAAAAAGAAATAAAATAAAAAGTATTAGTGACTGCTTGATAAACGGGTCAATGAGAAGAGAAGAAAGAGATAGAGAGAAAGAAAAGTGACCAATAGATGGAGAGCGAAAGAGAAAGAACAAAAGCAAATAATAGATGGAGTGAAATTATTTATTACTTTGGTTAATTAATATAAGGAAGAAATGCAATACGTGATAGAATTGGTTGGAAAATAAGCAAAGTAGGTGGATAAGTAATTGAAAATGTGACAGGTTTTTATATAACCGCCAAAAATAGTGTTTAAATAAGAGTGGTCAAGGAAATGAACGAATAAGCTGTAAACCCTATATTAGGGATCAAACGTGGAATTTTTATATTATTTTAGATTCCAAAAAACAAAAGCAGAGTGTTGTTCTCACATCGGGAGATGAAATTGATCTGTCACTTAAAGGAATTTACAGGCGTCACAATCACAGAGAGAGAGAGAGTGAGAGAAGAAAGGAAGGGGATTATTATTATATGAATATGACTTGAGCAATCTGCTGTAAAACTAAAGGGATCACAAGTCAGAATAATCCAAATTGTCTTTTTTTTCTTACATCGATCCGAACACGATCCTAAGCAAACATTTTGTATCTGTTTATACTGGAATATTATGTTAACTCGTCCATCTTGCAATAAAAGCGGAAACATTCATGAAGGGAGCAGCCATTTTGTATGAAATAATGCTACTTTTCTATTATTGTACGAATATGTCCTTTTAAAGTTAAACACACACATTGCTATCGATTATTAATTATATGCTTGAGATGCTTTCACCGGAAACGAGTAAGGAGCGAAGATGGGGGGGTGATTAGTTTACTTAACAACTTGTTGCGTGTTTTATTCAAAAATCATGAAGGAGAGACTTGGAATAGAAGTAGAAGAGACGCATTACTGTTCTTCTCTTCTCCGTACTTTTTAACATGTTTCTTCGAATTTGGATAGAAATGTCAGCGAAATTAATTATGAGCTCATGAGATGTTGTTCATCAACAACCCTGCAAGTCCAATGAGAGAGACGCGTATTATTCCGATATCAATCAGCACAAGAGTAAGTATTAATTACTTCTCACTTTCAAAATACTAATTTATTTTGTTAAGCGAGACGCCATCCAGTTTGAATTACCCGCAACGGAGAGTGGTATTTTATTTCAATGAAAGATTCTCCGCTGTTCTAAGAAATTTCAATGAAAGATTCTCCCCCCACTAGAATTTGTTTCATAGATATCGCATTCTAACTGGGTGTCTCTCTCCCTTCGAAAGGTTTTAGCTCTATTGGTCAATATTTTAGTATTATCATGTTTCTCTTTCACTTTCCTTAGTTTTTCTTTTACTAGTATACAAAAGAACACGGTCTCAAATTGAGATTATTTTCATTAAATTTAAAAATTAAAAAAGGTTTTGCTTCTAACAATTCTTCCGAAACTCATTATCTTATTATTGATTAATTAGAGCAAGGATGATATGAACGTTATAAAATTATTCATTGAAGACTTCAGTTCCTTGCGTCATTTCAATTCAGTTTAATTTACTATTATGAAAAGAATGTTATTTTCCTTCTCCCATTTCTGACTTTTAATCACTAAAATTTTCCTTATTTTTCTCACTCTAAGTTCTCTATTTCTCTTTCATTAAGTCCCAGTTAATTTTCCAGTTGCTTCTATTTTTTATCTTTCTATTTTTCTTTATCTTTCATCTTTATCTACTGGTCTTCACTTACATAACTCTTATTTTTTATCATTCTTCCTGTGCAGTCTTGCATTTTGGTGCGTTATATTTCCGTTATTCACCACGCTCGGTTTAAGAATTATACAATACTATCGAAGCAAGAAAAAACGATAAAGTAAAAATCAAATTTACATACAAGAACTGATGGAGGAGATTGTCAATGCAATAAATAAAAAAATAATGACTAGGAAAAGAAAGATGTGCATAGAAGTATGAAAGAAGGAAAACGGTTATTGAAAGTTCTGGATAAATAATGATTAAAGTAGAGAGAATCATAGCTAGGACAGATAGGTGTGGGCTAGATAGTAAACCAAGGTGATTATAACAACTTCAAATAGAAAAAAAGATACTGATGTAAACAGAGAAAGGCATTTAGAGACAGAAAAAGGAAAATAAAGACAAAGAAAGATAGCGAAGAGAAAGAAGGAAAAACAGATGAATTGAGAGATTGAGAATGGACAGAGAAATGTATAGACTTAATAAAAGTGAGATACAAAGAGAAGCTGAGAACGGAAAGGAAAACAAAGAGAGTGATAGGGAAAGAAAGATCGAGAGAGAGAGAGAGAGAGAGAGAGGTTAAAATATGGAAAAATAATTGTAAGAAAAAGAGACACAGACAGATATTAAGAATAAAATTGTAGAAAAGGGCAATAAATACGGTAATAAAAATGATGAGCGATGACGAGGAGAAAGCGGTGGCTGCGGTAAGAAAGATAAAATAAAGATAGCGAGACATTAGGGAGATAGTGATTCGAAAACAATAACGCAAAACATGCGGTGAGTGAGAGAGCAAGAGAAAAAGTAAGAATGTAAAATTATATAAATGGGAAAGAGAATGAAGCAAGAAAAATATTGAAGTGAGAATGTAGAAAGAGATAGTAAAAAATAAATCGGCTTTGTGAGAAACATATAAACACAATAAGAAGCATGAAGATATAACTAAAGAGAGAAAGACCAAATAAATGCAGATAAAAAGCGAAATATAGAAATATACGTAATGACAAGGAAAAAGAAATTCTAATATCGAAAGGTAAAGTAATGCAAAACTGAGAAAACAAATAAATAAAAAATGTCGATCGAAATCGTTATTAACGTAACGTGGTAGAAAGAGATAGAAAGAAAAAATATAGAAAATTATAGAAAGAAAATATGCAAGCTCTTAGAAAAATAATAGAAAAGAGGAAGCGTTAAATTGAAAACATGAAAGAAACAGGCATCGTTTACAATCTGTAAAGGTAAATTTCCAAACAAGTAAAAAATATATACAAGAAAGAAAGAAAGAAAGAAATATATATTGAAAAACTTCTGATAAGTAATTCAATCCCTTTTTATATGTACGCATAAAAAGAAAAAAATATAAACGATTAAGCACAAATAATAAAATATCAGTATAATATAAAAGGTGAGAAAGAAACAGAAATGAATGACAAAAAAAAAAGAATAAACAGCTCAATTGAAAGGAAGTTTTCAGGTAGCTGATCTGCTCCACACTTTCCATCCGTTTGCAGTTGGTGATTCTGAAAATTTCTTCCTTTCCGGTAAACAGGGACACTCAGTACAAGTCGTGCTCATACGAGGAAGAGATATATATATATATAGAGAGAGCAGTGTACTGTATTGTTCTTCAAAGTTCAGTCATTCGCAGTACGGAGAGGTTGATGTTTCTCGCGCTCATCCTCTTCCTTTTCTTTCAGTCTAGGCATTGTGCGGTATCCTTAAGAGGGGTCGATAAATGCGGAACACTCTCTAGTTCTCTCTCGCTCTCTCTCTCCCAAATGATACCAGACACTTGCAAAGTTGGGTGAGCAGAAGCACACACGGAATGTTTTCGCTTCCTAGACATTGAAGTGTAGATTTTAATATTAATCCCTCAAATACAAATAGAACCCCCCCCCCCTCATAGTAGACATCAAAAGCATGTTTGGCTGCTTCTACTCTCACACATTTCCCAACTTCCAGTCATATCAGAGAGAGTACAGACTAATTTGACAGATTTACACATGTCACATTTCATGATCATGAAATGTCACATTTTATCATCAACCTCCTGCTTAATAAGATACTTTTCTATTATATATGACAAGCCCTTAGCTACAGCAGTATGAAAATTAACCCTTTATGATTCGTAAAAGGCAGTATTTATCTTTTCGATTTACACATAAAAGAAAATCGGGTATAATAATAACATCTTGCAATGTTTGTATGCGGAGACCGAAGATCGAAGGTTGCTGATGGTGATGAATGACACTCTTCAGAATAGTTGACTTGGTGTGATGGCTCTCATTTCCTCATCTTTTATTCTTCTTCAGTGTGACTGCTGCTTCTCATATACTTACTACACTCAAAAAATAAGCAACTGTTTCTCTCTCTCGTTCGTTTTGCCTTTTCCTCCCATCCTCTCCATCTCTGTATTTTTGCTGTTTCTTTCTTCCCGTTCATCATTTACATACTTCTCTTTCTCTACCACTTCATCTCTTCAAGCTGTCTTTCTAATTCCCTTCTCCTCTCTCTCTCTCTCTCCTTTATGTTTTATGTCACCATGAAAACATAAACGGGTGGAACATTATAAATCCAAGCGTTGCTTGATTGGATGGTATTTCATTAAGAAAGCTGCTTACGTTTCATTCTCCTTCTCTTTTGTAAAGTGCGATGAATAAGAGAAATGTGTTTTCGGAATTTTAAGTTTTTCAAGCATAAATTAAATTCCACATTTTAAGATTGTTTAAAACTTGTTTCAGATATTCTCAGATAGACTCACGTAAGGCTTGTAATGAAAAGGGTATAATGGCTATTACAATAATTTTAGCCACATTATCTCTTTTCAGTGTTCCCATTCTTCCTCTCTCTGAACTGTTTCTTCTATTTAGTTATGAGGACTCTAACAATTGTACAGTCTTTATCTCTATTCATTTCACTTGTTTTTTGTAAATATCTCTAACTACATTCTACAGACGTTTTATTTTTCGTTATTCATTCGATAAAATGATAAGCATTCAGTAAAGTACCTTGCTTCTAAGGTTTAATTTGTGATTTTTCAAATTACAAAGTTGGTCATTTCTCTTTTTTACCTACTTTATTTCGAACTAAATATAATCTAGTCTGATTCTAATTTATTTTTTCTCAGTACCTTTAACTTTGCTTTCTTTTTACATCTCGTTCTATCTCTTTTTCCTATCCAATCATCTTTTTTATAACTTAAATTAAATATTTGAATGGCATTTATCTTATTATTATTTTTGTTCAATGGTAATAACTTAAAACACTTTCTTCATCATTTTTGTTTCTGCTATCTTTTATGCATCTTTTTTTCCCTCCTATTCTATCGTCTTATAGCGTAGTTATCCCTTTCCAATATTATCAGTAGTTGAAGATTATCACTTTTGCAAACAGAAATAATTAAGGTGAAAATGAAAAGCAAAAAGTCTGCAAATGGAAATAATTTTATTTTTGCTCGAATTATTCCATTGAGAAACATAATGAGAGCGAGTCGCATCCATTTCAAAAGTTTCATTAAGATCCAAGCGTCTTAAGATCTTCCTCTGAGACTTGTACTCTCTTTCATCTATTCAAAACATCAATTTAGATAAAATATTCTCGTTACGCATTTAATGCGACTTATATAAAGAAAATTATTCAAGCCACTACAGATGTATTTATTAATAGCACTGTTATTTACAACCATTATCTTGCTGTATATAATAAGAGATTGTTTCGTTTCTATTGAAGCATGGGGACATTATTTTTCGCTATTATAATGAAAAAATAGGGCGTTCTTGCATCTGCCAGGCAACCATGTGGCCGTTTACATCATCAAGGACTAAAAAGGCGATTGTTCCTAATTTGGAGTGTATGATGCTCGTCACATTTTACAAAAATTCTGGATCAGGCTCAATTCATACTAGATTCAAAATTGAACATAATTCTAAGAAAAATAAACCGAAAACCCATGGCCTAAACTAGCTCAGGACACTACGAATTTCACAAAACACACATTTCGATTATCAATAATCCTAGATTCATTCACTCTCTAATGATCACACTATATAAACTCACACGTGTCATTTAACAATAGTTGCTATAACATCTAAGAAGAACCTGTAATAATAATACTGACAGACAAAATAACTGCTTCTTTATAAAGAATACGACGCGAAATAGATTAATCTTTCAGAATAACTTTAAACTAAACTCTTAATGATTGCTACCTAACTATTTTGTGTTAAACTTTATAAGGTTATTGTGTTCCACTTTATAAGGCATTAATAAGACCACATTTGGACTATTGCGCACAGATCTCGTCACCTGTATTTCTTGGTGATGATGAAGAAACGGTGGAGAGGATTCAGAGGTGAATTACAAAGATTATTGCAGGTCTGTGGGATGTTCCCTACGAGGATAGATTGAAGATCTGTGGGCTCCAAAAACTAGCTGATAGACGTAGGAGAGGAGATATGGTAGAGGCATATAAATTATTAAAAGGGTTTTATATGATTGATATTGATAACTTTTTAAGACCAGTGCAGGAAGTGTGAGAACGAGGGGTCATCCCTGGAGATTGTGTAATAGTGTGGTTAACAAGAGTGTTAGGACTAGATCTTTTGCTTGGAGGGTTATGAATGGGTGGAATGCGTTGCCAGAGGTGGTTTGAATGCTTAGTCTGTGAATGAATTTAAAGAGAAATATGATATGTACTGTGTGAATAATGGTTAGTGTTGGAGACATTACCATGGAGACACTGTTATAATAATAATAATAATAATAATAATAATAATAATAATAATAATAATAATAATAATAATAATAATAATAATAAAATTTAAGTCATTGCTGTAGCGAATAGATGTATACTATGCAGCCTTACGTCCGAGTGCAAGGCATTTTCCATTTGGTTGTGTGCAAATGCTACAGCCCAAAATAACCTTTATAAAATCCTTCCAATTGAAGAAGAGTTAGCCGATTACACTGTACAATAGAATGGATTTTCAGCGCCTCATGACTTAACTTTTACTGTATTATTCTTTGTCGATATAGCAAAGGTTTTCAGCCTCGATTGCATATAACATAAGCATTTCCATATAGATAAGCATTTTATCTTGTATTTTATTTTATCTTAATGTATTACTTAAAAACTTGATTTTCTCGTTTATTTCCTTTTTATTTCATGATTATTTTGGATATAATTAATATATCCACACCATGCACCCTTTATCGTAATTTCCTTTCTTTTATTAATATTTATTAACTTTGTTATTTGTGTAGCAGATACATTTATTTTCAAGCTCGTTTTTCTTCCCATTCAACAGTTAGCAAAATTTGGTGAAAATGATTTTTTTCAAGAAGAATCACACCTTTAAATCCATTACATATTAGACCTCTTATTTAGCAGGTTGTAGAAATACACTCCAACTCTAGAAGTGAAAAGACCTGCTTCTCTTTTGAAACGAAATCTCTTGTTTGAACCGTTTAATATGATGTATTAATAAATAATTGATGTATTTTATTAATTATACATAGTTCAAAATTTCACTGTAATGAATCATTTTACTTATTTCCGTCACAAAGATTCCAATGATATTAATAAAAACAAGAACTCTCAAAGAGAAAGCAAGTCACATCGATTCTTTATATATATATCATTTAGTTTAGTAAATCTCTACCAGATTCTCTTGCAACAGTAGTGGCAACGTTATAAGCCAGGTTCAGAAACCTAACAAGTTTCAACCTGATCTGTCAACTACAAGGAATAATGATACTGTTATTTTCTTTGTGATTTAAGCAGGCGCATACTTTGAGGGCATATATTCGAAATGAGAGAGAACTCCATAAGAGTGAGATATTGTTATGGTAGTCATACGTAAAGTACTAAAGTTATAAAGTATTACCAGCTAATGCGGGGAGCTGAGGCTTTTGCAAGTTTTGTCTGGCTCAAGCTGAACCGCCGCTGATTGAATTTAATGAGGTATACGATAGTGAATTATAAAGATACTTCCGGCTCACTCATTTAGGTTAGAGTGATCTGAAGGATCGTCTAATGTTTGCAGACTCCCGTTTACTTACATATGGCGCTTCCTTGGGAGTAGAGCTGTTCTGCTCCGGTGATAGGTTTCTCCCATCACCAGGTGGAGCCACCACTGAGTTTCCTGCTCGAGCAATTTAGGTCAGGAGTGATGAGTTAAGTAGTGATTATTTTTAGTCACTCAGCGATTTAGAGTGATCGTTTGGATCAGTCAGATTTTTTTGGAGAGGTTCTCCTCATTTTAACAATAACTCAATAAAGGTCGAAACCGGTCTGGGCAGTGACTTCTCCTATACTTCAGAGATGAAACACCTCGAGTGTATGTGTGCTTTGCATTGTGGGATACTAAAGCAATTAATGAGAAGTTATTAGTCTCTATCTACAAATAGCTTAGTCGTGAAGGCACTTCACGTGCAAATTTTGTTTGGTTATACTTTGGTAAAGGAATAAACAGGAGTATAAATTTTTGCCAACGTTAATTTCTCTGTATATCAAGAAACACAGAGAGTAAATTACTTGTTTCATATTTTTTTGTTTTTAGTAGATACTACTTAGGCGTTAGCTTTTTATTGTTGCAATACTATTATGCTAAAGCTACCAAGTTATCCTGTGTTTGGGAAATCTTATTTGTTAATGTGTATTCTAAAGAGAGATGATAGAGACCAGTTAACGACCTTGTTCTCTTAGCACTATCATGTAGTGACAACTTCAAACACAAGGATGGTAATACCTCGGATCAGACATACTACCGCATTTTTCTAGAGTTAAAATTCTAATTTAAAAGTGGTGTCGTCTCAGTGTCTTCTTAGAGGATATTCGCATACTGTGGCTAACATCTCCTATGTGGAGTTTAAAAGAACTAAAATGCATTTTTTGTTTGTTTACTTTTTTTTTCTCGACGTTAACATTTATTACTTCATAATGCTTGCAAAGAACTTTATTGTTCCAACAACTAGGATTACATCTTCGACATCGTCTGATATTTTGTTGTTATTCGTCTCGAGTTCGGTGTGAAATGGGCGGCTAGTCGAAGCATTAATATGCAAATGTTGCAATCCTTCTCTTTGAGTGCTCACATTACTTACCAAATAAAACAGCTTCGCCTTAAAAGTGCTCCCTAGAGAGCATTATCCAGCATCAGGTTATTCAAATACATCCGGGTGTTTGCTGTTTTGGGAAGAGGTAGATCTCTCCTTGCACTCTTTTTACACAAGGCCGCAGTAGATGAATAAAACTGGAGCGATTACATTATTTAAACTGTTTCTGTATTTAAACCGTAATAGATTAAATTTTCAAAATCATCTAGTAGAATACATAAATAATTTTCAAATTATTCTCTGTTGAGCTAATCCATTTAATGAATATCCAGCTTCATTCTAATTAAAAACAGGATTCGTTATTTTCCATTTTAATTCTTATTTTTCATTAGTTCCAGAAAAACTTGACCTGTTTATAATATTTATTTTAAACATTTTGCCGAAGCATTCCAGCATCTCACCAACATTCTGGAATGCATTATTTGCTTTCTAACAGTAATTACCCTTGTGCTTCTTTCTTTCTTTTTTAGACAGTTTCTTCTAATATGCGCAGTACCCTAAAATGAATTATTTCCATATTTTGCTTAAAATATTTCGTACATACTTGGCTGAGTTTAGTGACAATTTTCTCGCAATACGTTTTCCTTAACTGAATGTGCAGGCACAGGTTAAATTTAAAGTTCTTGCACCCTTTTAATTTTCAAACCATTGCATATATTTTTTTACTTCGGTACTATTCTCATTTTATTATTCTTAACACAAGGCTATCGCTTTCCATTTTAAATTTCCGGTATACGTTTGTAGCTAAACTAGTCTGGACATACCGCTACTACTAGTAAAGGTCCAGTGAAAGTAGCTAAGTCCTTGTTGAGACTGAAATTCATGGTGATTTTTCCGTTACTATTAGCCCATGCTTTCTTGACAATTATAGTAAACATGGGAATGTAAGCCCGATTTTATCTAATCGGTTGCAAACTAGTTCCTTATTTCTCATTATTTCAGCTTCTCTTTCTGGTAAATTAAATTCATTCAAGCAAATGCAAATTACCCTGTCCAGTTTTCTATTCTGAAATTACATGGATTTAGTTGAAATATATACTCACTTTCAATCATTTTATCTTCACGTTTACTATTCAGTACCATAACTCATCTCTCCCCTCCTTTTCCTGTTTTCTCAATTAATTATTATGCAGTTAATTAGATATGGATCGCAAGTGTTTTTTTATTATTTATTCGTGAACATTCACAGTTCTAGAGCCAACTGATTCACATTGAGGCCAGGCATAATAATGGTGTCCAATTTCTGACATAGGACACACACCAGCCGGGATGCATAGGACTAATCACCTTATCCCCGAGTTACGGGTGGGGTTGAGAAGTTCAAGAATAGTGGGGAAAATCCTCGGCACCGTAAAAGGCAGAAGAGGAGGGTTAAGTCAGTAAGTAAAACAGTTGTCTTATAAAAAGAACTGTATCGTAGAAAGTTTGGAAACAATTTCTGTTTTAAAAGAATTATCTAACAACCTTATTGCGTTTTCTAGCTTTAGTATTTCTTTTCCTATTATCTTAAAGGTAATTTCCCAATTGGGAAATTATTTTAAATACTTTCCCTATTAGGAAATTATTTTTCCCAAAAGATAATTTCCTTTTACAGCAGACACCAGAATCAATTTGTATCTTTACGTAAACAACTAGAACCAACACATCTGGTGCGCATGCATTCGCGCCCAGTGGAGTGCCTGAAGCGTCTCTCTCTCTCTCTCCTCGAGCGCTAGTGTGAAATGTACAAAATTGTCACGCAGTTTGCTTTTCATTGTTATATCTCGCCAAAAGTTTCCCTTTGGAATATTTTCCTTAACAAAGTAATTGCTTCGAACACAAAACAAACATTTGTCACTTACATCAGATGTCTCCAAAGCGAACTGGCGGATTAACTTAACTAGCGTCATTTTCTGTTCGGTATAGAATACACAGCTCTATTATCACAAAATCCATAACTAGGCGGAAATTTATATCAGCTTTGCTGAAGGTAATAACTACTGATGCCAAAATTCATTATTTGTTAGTGTTAAAGTCTCTCTCTCTCTCTTCGCACACACATTGTTTTCTCTTTCACTTCTCATACTTCTGGTAACGTGATTATCTATGTATATTCGTAGCAACAACAGATTTGGTATCAAAGAAAGACATCATGTTCCATATTCTATATTTCTGTCACTTATTAACTGCAATTTTCCTGTAATCTCTACTCACACTTCCCTCGCATGCTATCTAGATTGTGCTAATATTTTTGACTGCAGCATCTACGAGCATCATCTCGTATATCGAATTTACCGAGAAAAAAAATGTGTTTCGACAAAGTCTTGCTAGTTATGCATTTACATTTTCAATTTTCATACTTATAAAGTCTCTAATCATCGCTACATTAATATTAATTTTAGCAACGCTCGCTATCTCATGTCTGTCAAGTCTGGGAACTAATTCATGCCCTTACCCCTGATAATGTAACTTCTTCGTTGTACTCGTTTGTAATGCAAGGAATCGATACTTCGTATGTCAGGCATTGATATGAGTAGAAGCTAATCAATAATAAAATATCATAATAAAAGGTAGTAGCCAACAGAATAAATTTTCATATGTATGTAAGTTTTTACCTTTTTGTTAACCCTAAGTTTGTTCTTAGTCTTTTTATTCTCCAAGTATTGATTCTCCTCAAGAGCATTAAACACACACACACACACACACACACACACACACACACACACACACACACACACACACACACACACACACACACACACACACACACACACACACACACACACACACACACACACACACACACACACACACACACAGGGAACTGTGAAAAGGTGAGGGGGAAGAGGGGTTACAGACAACAAATGGAGTATGGAGTAGCTAGGAGGATGCCTTACTTGGCAGATGCCCACAGCTATGTATAATTTTGCCATTTTAATCTATTTTTTGATCCTTTAGTGGGAGGAAGAGAAATAATTTACTTGAATTCGAGATATAACAAATGGCAAGTCATTGTTTCAAATGCTACACAACCGATGGGAATATTTTATGCTCTCTTTTATTGACGTTTTTCATTATATATAATAATATAATATAATATATTTATTATAATATAATAATATAATATAACAGACTATAAGCTTAACAATAGCACTAGGAATGCATTACTTTAATGACAATTATTTATCAAAGAATATCTGCCCACTTTGCACAGGATTCGAACACGTGACCTGTTATTTGGAGAGCAGGTACGTTAGTCATTCTGCCAACCAGGAGTAAGAAATCAATTACGAGTATATTTAGCGAAATGAGAAAATAAAATAGAAAATATTCCAAACGATAACAAATAATAATAATAATAATAATGACATTCGAACCCAACGTCCATCGTAGTAGACGGCAGGTATTCTATTCACTCGGAAAACCAAGATAGCAACTTAATAATAATTTACTTATCAAATATGTTCTGTAAATTTCTATGATTATTAAAATTTTAAAAAGAGGAAAAATAAAAGAGAATTTTAAGCTATTCTGTTTTATCTTTAAATAAAAGAGATCAAGTTAGAAAACTCTGTGATAATCTTATTTCGTGGACCATCAACACTAAAAAAATCAAATATCATCAAGTAGATAAAAAACTCCAAACATTAACAAAGCAAAAATAAAACCAACCTTGATATTATGAATAAACTGGTACTAGTTTTATGTAATAAAGTTATCTAGTATAGTTTCGTGCAAGGTAAAGGTGACTATTATTATTATTATTATTATTATTATTATTATTATTATTATTATTATTATTATTAAATCATGGAGCGCATCGTGCATCAGAAACTCTCCACATATGTTGAAAAATTTCAAATCATACCCAAAACACAGTATGGCTTCCAAAAAAATAAAGGAACAGCAACACTCCTGGAAGATTTCACAGACCTAATAAATGCTACATTGGATAAAAACAGAATAACATTAGTGGTATTCATTGACCTAACAAAAGCATTTGCCACACTAACACACAAAACCTTGTTAATGAAACTCACCCATATCGGAATTGGAGGTCGTCTACTCCAGTGGTTTAAAGCATACACGAAAAACAGAAAGCACATCACACGTATAGGATCAGCATACAGCAAAGAGGTACATGTAACCTGTGGAGTACCGCAAGGAGCTGTCCTATCTCCCATTCTATTTAACATATACACGCACGACATAAGCCAACTCCCCCTAAAAAGTAAAATCTTCCAGTACGCAGACGACACGGCCATAGTATCCATTCACAACAATGCAAATATCGCTTACACAAATATGCAACACGACATCAATCAAATCACTAACTGGTTAACCGAAAACGGCATATATATATATATATAAACCCTGGAAAAACAAAGCTAATGGTATTCAAAAACCCTCAAACCCTGCCCATAGAAACTAAATATCTCACTATCCGACATTCATCCTCTTATACACAAAGCACAGAACCTAAAATCACAACCATCACACAGATGAAAACAACACGCTATCTCGGACTTCACTTTGATGCTGATCAAAGTTGGAATAGCCATACAAATTACCTACATACCAAGCTTAGGATAATAGCAAGCAAACTATACAGATTAAAAGACATTGCCCCAACCCACATAAAAATATTAATCTATAAAGCATTATGTGAAAACATTTTAAGATATGCAATCACATCATACACATTCTGCGCAGAGTACAGATTTAACAAGCTACAATGGTTGCAAGATAAAATGGTAAAACTGATATTCTGGGAACAACCCATTCTTATGCAGGAAGCATGGACAAAACACAAAATATTTAAGGTGAAACACTTATGCCACTGCACAGTCATGTTAAAACATTACTACAGCCCAACATATAGAGTAACCAGAACAACATATCAAATAACAAGACCACAGTCAACAAACTACATAACATATAAATACAATAATCACTACGGCAAAGCCACCCGAAACTTCTACGTACCTGATATGATAAACAAACTGCCGTTCGACAACAGAAACCTAGGAACATACAGAGAGCTGAAACAGGCGCTATATAAATATTATAGCGAGAATGAAAATTAGAGCAATACCTGTTTCTCTCTCCCCACACACACATGCACACACACACACACACACACACACACACAAACCTATGACAAAGCCCCTCTCAAAAAACCATCACTACAAGAACACAAAGAAACAAACATGCCATGTCTAAATCCAACCCTATCTGCACAAAAAAAAGTTAAACTCTAATAGCAGTTAAAGGCTTCCAAGCACATACCAACAAACAGTAAAATCAACACCTGGCTTGTGAAGTATAGGAACCTAACCATGAAACCACCACCATCTATCATCTATTATCTTCCTCAGATAAGCTCTGCTAAGCTTCAAGGAAGAAAATTATTAACTTGCAAGTATCTGTTATTCACAATTATAATGTGTTATAAATATTATATATATATATATATATAATTATTACAGCATCTATGTATGCAATTTATCTGACACATAAAAAAAAACAATAAATAAATAAAATAAATAAATAAATAAATAAATAAAAATAAAAATAAAATATAAAAAAATTATTATTATTATTAAAAGTAATATTATTAGTATTAAAGGTGTTAAAAGCGGTAAAAGACATTAAAATCAGCATTAACGCACTAACTGACAGGCAACACAATATGATGAAAGAGACATCCGAATTCCATCAAGAACTTAATTCTCTAAAACTACAATACGAACTTTTAAATCAACAACAACATAAAGAAGATCGTGTCATAAACGGTCTTCCAGAAACTGCAACCACAGAAAATACCAGAGACGTAGTTTTAAAGTTTGGCCATGCAATTGACATTCCCCTACAGCATAATTATATTCAGACCATAAATCGGATTCCTAGGAAGAACAAAAAACAAGGCATGCCACGACCCGCACCATTCATAGTTCGTCTGACAAGCAAGTTCACAAGAGACAATCTCATAAAAGCCAGCAGACTGAAAAAACCAGTTGTCAAGAACTTAAACGTATCGCAAGACAACACATTATTTTCTTTTTATCTGAGTATTTAACACGTTCAATCAGAATCTGTTATACCAAGCAAGAAAAGCAAAAACAGAAAAAAATATATCAATTTTTGTGGATCAAAGACGGAAAGATATTCTTGAGAAAGTCACAAACTTCAAAATCTATACAAATAAAAAGCTCATAAGACATAGACAGGCTGCCAGAGTGAAACAAAAGACTCCAAATTAACCAGAATACATCAGCAATTGTACTTTTGACTCGTTTGACGCATGAAAACAACACACAGTACAAGCGAGAGGACTCTCAATTTTGCGTATTAACATCAGAAGCATCCGAAAACATTGGTTATTGTTACAGGCTTATCTGAGGGATTACACCAGTGTTATTGATATATTAGTCCTACCAGAAGTATTCATAACTAATGATAAAGCGACTGCTTTCCAAATTCAAAGCTTCCAACAAAATAGATCATGCCGCCAAACAAAAATAGGGGTGGAATATTAAATATACAGCATCAATATACACCACTAATATACAGCATCCTATAATACTGAATGCTATTTACAGGCCACCAAACTTAAACATAATAAAAAAATTTTCACGAACTCAATTGCTGGCGTTCACGCCAAGAAATATGCTCAACCGAATACCTAGTGATAATCGGCGACATAAACATAAATATTTTAAACGAAAACCAGAACAACACTGTACAATGCCTAGACACACATCCATGTATAACCTAATACCAACAATAACATCATGTACTAGAGAAGAAATATTCTGAAATACTATCACTGCTTCCTGCCTAGATTATATAAATATCCGAGCACCATCACACAGTTACATTGCATCAGTCATAAAGTGCAAAGTAGCAGATCATTACTTCACGGCTCTAAACTTGCACAGCCCCACAGATGAAAAGCAACACAAAACAATAATAGACGAAGAAATAGTCAACCATGAAATACGAAATACCGACTGGGAACACCTGGCATCAGATTCAGTAGATATCTTATACAATAACATTAAACTCACACTGGAGGAAATATATAAGAAAGCTCCAAAGAAAGTCAGAATTCGTTCAAGAACAACCCAAAATCCTTGGATAACAAAAACCTTAATCCTAGAAATACACAGAAAGGACGTTCTATGGAAAGAATTAAAGCGATATTCAAATAATATAGCTTTAAAAACTGAATATAAGATAACAAGGAATCGCCTTACTACACAAATCAGAAATGCAAAAAGAAACAAAGACAAATTAACCTGTGCACAAAACCTTGCATCTGATCAACGAAAACTATATCGTGCTCCCAAAACCACCGCCTCTGAAAACATAAAGCACAGCTTCATGAAAGACGCAACATTTATCCAACAACTAGCATATGAATTTAACCAATACTTTGCGGACTTCATCCAAGAACTGCACAGAAATATTCTCCCAATCACAACACGTGATCCTCCACTTGGACCACAATCAAAACAGACATTATGGTTCCCAACCATAAAAGAAGCAGAATTTCTCTCTGTAATACAACAAATCTAACCAAACAAAGACCCAGGAATTGATGGTATAAGACTTAGAGATATCAAGCAACTAGCTTAGGTCCTATCCAACTAAAATTAATAAATAAAATACTTAAAACAGGAAAGATGCCAAGTATGTTAAAGACCGCCATAATCACACCCATATAGAAACAAGGAAAAAGAAATTTAATCAGCAATTACAGACCCATAGAAATTACCAATTATCAATCATAATATGGAGCGGAATCCTACTAAATATACTCACAGCATATACAGAGAACTTTCATATTATCTCCAAAACACAATACGGTTTTCGGAAATATAAGGGAACAACATCTCTGGTAAGACTTTACAGACGTAATTAATACCGCCTTAGACAAAAACAAAATTGCCATGGTAGTCTTTATTGATCTAACTAAAGCATTCGATACACTCACACATCAAACCTTGTTAGAAAAGCTGAGGCATGTTGGAATAGACGGGCCTCTTCACAGGTGGTTTACAAACTACCTCCAAAATAGAAAGCATATCACACGTATCGGATCAAACCGAAGCAGAGAGCTACCAGTAACATGTGGAGTGCCACATGGAGCTGTACTCTCCCCAAGTCTATTCAACATTTACACGCACGATGTTAATCAGTTACCACTCAAAGGTAAGATATTCCAATACGCAGACGATACAGCAGTAATATCCATCCATAATAACGCAAGCATAGCCCAAACAAATATGCAACATGACATAAATCTGATCATAGATTGGCTCACGAAAACCTCCATACACCTAAACTCAGAAAAGACAAAATTAATGATATTCAGAAATCCACTGACTCGACCAGTTGATAACAAATATATAACCATCCAACATCCATTTTCCAACATAAAAAACACACAGGACAGCAAAACCACTACAATCACTCAGGTTGAAACAATACCATACCTTGGAATTTACTTCGATGCAGATATGAACAGGAATAGCCACATAAACCATTTACACAACAAAATCCGAACAATAAGTGGCAAACTCTTTTAAACTCTACAGGTTAAAAGACATAGTTCCCATGCGCCTAAAAACACTAATAAACAAAGCACTATGCCAAAATATACTAAGATACGCTATAACGACGTATGCTTTCTGTGCACCCTACAAATTAAACAGATTAATGTCGCTACAGTACAAAATGACAAAATTGATCTTTTGGGAACAAAGAGCAAATAACGACCTTATATACATTGCAATGTCAGAACACAAAATACTGACAACAAAACATTTGTCACTATGCAGCTTGGCTAAAACATTATTTCGATGCCAACTACAGGACAGTCAGAAATACATACCGTATAACAAGACCTCAGACATCTAATTATATCACATATAAATACAATGATCACTACGGAAAGACCACGCGAAACTTCTACATCCCAGGCATGATAAACAAATTACCTTTTGAACACAGAAACCTTACAAACTATAATAGCCTGAAAACATCTAAGGACATACTACGAACAAGAAGCGCGCACCCAAAATACCATAGAAACTTAATAAAACACAATATATTCGTTCATGCTTCCAGATCAGCGACGCATCAAGACATTCCAAGTTATCATGTGTGCGTGCGTGCGTGCGTACGCGAATTTCACAATCAGCGATTTCAGTGGAAATCAAACCTATGTTTAATCGGTTCGATTTCAAACCTTTGAATACGTTTCAAATCAAACCTATTAAACATAGGTTAGATTTCATAACTTCACAACACAGCAAAGAAACCAATAAATAATAACTAACTGGTGTCATCCTCAGATAAGCTTACAAATAAGCTTCGAGGATGAAAGCTGAGAAATTACATCTCATCCAAGATCTCTCTCTCTCTCTCTCATCCATATTAACTGGATTATTATTAATATCTGTGGAGTTCAATTGGGGGTTGAAAGACTGTCTTCTTATCATTTAATAAATATAAAGCCTTTTTTTCGTCTGTGGCTTTCGTTTTTGAAAGACGCGTATTATTGCAGCCATTTTAGAACAAACTAATATTTCAGCCTTTGGTGTACGTGCTAAATATCTTATGCTATACCGAATACTAGTTTATCTTCTCTATTTCCAATACACAAAACGTATTAGCGCCTAAAAGACAATCCTGAACTTCTACAGCCCAATCAATAATTAAAAATTGTGCATCCACTTTTAACCACTACTGCAAAACCTGAAATAAATTCCACTCCAAGGAAACGTAATAAAATCGAAAGATTTATGCACGCCATTATGTTTATTTTCTAAAGTCTTCATTATTTGTTTCTTCTTTACCCTCCTCTCTTTTCTCATCATTTTCTTCCTTATAATCCTCTATATTTTCTTCTTCATTCTTTTCATCATCACTACATTGTACTGTTCGCACGATCTGTTTTTTTATGTCTATGCTAATGTTTTCTTGTGTTTTTCGGTTTCCTTTGAATTCTCATAATGTCTCCTCCTACAATACCTTTTCTGCATTAAATTTTCCATGTTCTAAATAAATGTTATCCTCTTCAATACTTTTAAATGTTTCCCTACTGTCACTTCTCGTTTTACTTGCCTTTGCACACTTTCTATTTTCCTGTTCTCATTTTCTTCTTTCGAATCTGTTGTTTCTTTTTTCTTCATTATTTTATACTAATACGCTTTATTCTATTCTTTCAATGGTTCTTTCTTCTAATTTTCTTTTTCATTTAAGTTCAAATTTTCCTTCCACCCTCAAGTCGTTTTCAATTTACTACTCTCATTTTTATGCATACGTAGGCAAACACACATCGATTTTTTATTTCTTTCGTTATTCTTTCTAATTTTCATTTTTCTTGTATTCTTTTTGTTTCTTTATTTCGCCTTCTTTACCTTCCTTCATTTGTTCCTAACTATTTTTTTCCATTACCTTTCTCTATCGCGTTCATATTATAGATTTTCTTTGTTAATAAAATCCCTCTCTCCTTCTCTAGCTGAAATACTATTTGTCTTTAATTGCCTTTAGAAGTTTTGTCTCCATGAAAAAAAGTGAGTAAAACTCGCGTTTTTACCTGCTTATTGTTCCAATAACATTCTGGATCTCACTATATTCTTATCTGTTTCTATTTCTCTCATTATATTCTTATCTGTTTCTCTTTCTCTCATTATATTCTTATCTGTTTCTCTTTCTCTCATTATATTCTTATCTGTTTCTCTTTCTCTCATTATATTCTTATCTGTTTCTCTTTCTCTCATTATATTCTTATCTGTGTCTCTTTCTCTCATTATATTCTTATCTGTGTCTCTTTCTCTCATTATATTCTTATCTGTTTCTCTTTCTCTCATTATATTCTTATCTGTTTCTCTTTCTCTCATTATATTCTTATCTGTGTCTCTTTCTCTCATTATATTCTTATCTGTTTCTCTTTCTCTCATTATATTCTTATCTGTTTCTCTTTCTCTCATTATATTCTTATCTGTGTCTCTTTCTCTCATTATATTCTTATCTGTTTCTCTTTCTCTCATTATATTCTTATCTGTTTCTATTTCTTTCATCTCCTTTCTCTTTTGTTTTATTTCCTTCTAATTCTTCTTCCCTCTGTCTATTTCTCTTCTCGTACCTTTCATTTATTACCACGGTTAGATTTTTGTTATTCTTCTTTATGTGCTATTTTATTTCCTCCTATTCATTCTTCTCGCTGTAATAAAACAATTAGATAATATTAAAAATTATTTGGTTTTCCTAATATTTCCACGCGTTTTTCTGTTCTTTCACCTTCCGTCATTTATTATTCACTTCAGTAAGAGAAAACATTAACTTCTGCAACGAAAATAAACAAACGTATTGCACCGAATCATTATGCCTTTATGACATGATGTCATGTAGGCATTATGTTCATAACATGATGTCATAAACATAAGTGAAATGTGAAATGATGTATAAACTCACACAAATCCCCTATGAATTTGGTAAAAAAAAAGAAATGGCAGTTTGGGATGTTTTCACAGCTTATATTTTCTTGTAGGTGTACAAGGATATACACTTGAAAATATAAGCGGTCATCCATCTTAATTAGGTCCCACTTGTTTTCCTAGGGATTTTCGCTGTTTAAATTCCAATGTTAAAGGAGGATTTAGCAAGGTCATACAGTTAACATCGATAATTTACCACTATCGTACACTTTGGGCAAACCCTTGAGCGTTGCGTCCATTGTATATGTGGTTAACAAATGTCAGTTGAGCGAAGTTCCATTACTTCAGTCAATAGTTTAGAAGCAGTCTCTAATGAGATCGCGGAAACAGGGACCATCGTATTAGTTCTTGATGAGTCGCTTCATTTTAGCGTCTCATATTTGAGTTATTGGACGAACGGAGCTCTGGGAATTTCCTGATATTTTATGTGGCACTCACTTTACCTAGGGACAGAGAAGGGGAGCTTATCAACTGAGTTTGTAATTATGGCAGTGAAGATAGAAGCTGAGTCGTGAAAGCTGTCGAGGAGGGTTGAAAAAAGAGAGAGAAGAAATGAAGCTGCTACATCCCTCACAATCTCGCAATATTAATCTATAAAGGGGCTCTCCTGCAGCCGGAGTATTCTTCCCCTCTCTGAGTAAGACATAATGACATTGACAGCTCTTGGGAGGGTGGAGAAACGACGTGCCTTAGGCATCCCCTCGAGCTACTTGATGCCTTTTCCCAAGAATATCATTGATATTCTTGGGCAGAATATCAATGATTACCATGCCCCAGACAAATGAATATTCTTACTCACTTGTTCCTGATCAGTGCTTATTGCAAAATTGCACTACCAAGTGTGAGAAATTAATTCAGTATTTAATATCAGTTATGTGTCTACCATTGATCAACGTAATTAAAGATAAACAGAAAGGGCTGTCTGGTGGAAATTTCCACAAATTGAAATGCCTATTTGAATAATTCATTGAAAAATAAATTTTTATATTCCCAAGCAAAGAGAATACAACAATAATAAACACGTACAAGAAATACGTAAATGCAGTTTACTATATTATAAAAAGCTAATTACAGAAACTTTTGAAATAATTATCAAAATATACATTAAAACGAATAAAGGTTACTTTTTTATGAGGCAGGCAGACTGGAAATACCAGTACGGTTAAACTTGGATGAGTATTTCTAATATAATATTATAAAATTTTCCGATATCAAACATCATTGTGTTCAGATGAAGGTTAAGTCACTGTAACTTAATTGTTTTCCCATCATTTGGGAACATCCTTCACATTCTTCGTCTTCATATAGAAATATATACAAGGAATAAAAGATATGAATTGTGTAAGCGCGTGACTTGTAGAGATGTCTTCAAACTATTCTTTGATTTCGACCGGAGGATTTCATATATTATGTAGCTCAGTATTCCCTAGCCATAGTATTAAGGATTGCAACACTTCGTGTGTGTTATCATCCAAATAGTATAGTGTGCAGCAGTAATATATTTATATCTGTGTGAACATACTCTCTGAATGATTATTGAACATTGACCAATGAGAAAAGCTGTAACTATTGAAACAGAAATGATATTAAACCCAACTTAAAAACGAAAACTATGATGAAAAAAATCTTGCAAGTTACAATTTAGAAAAAGGAAATGAACAATAAATTTGTTCTTTAAATGAATAAATAAAGAATTTAAATACTATATAAGTTGCGGTCAAATAAATTTGCTTAAGATAAACCTATTGTTGTATAAACTTATTTCTTATAAATAGAGAGTTGCACTCACTATTTTAGCAATGCTAAAACAAGGAGTGCAATTTCTATGCCAGTCAATTACGTCTTATGGTGGTTGCCTACTAACTCAGGAAAATAGCTAACTCACCTTTGGTTGAAAAGTCTTTATAAAGCATCTTCGAGTCTTCAACGAGACTGGGACCAGAGTCTTACCAAAGGTATCATCGAGGAATTGCTAAGAGAGGTTATTTCGGAATTAATTATTATAATAATGTTTAATATTGTTAGTAGTTTTAATATTATATCAATAAACTGATGTTGTTAAAAACTGTAACTAACTACAAAGTATAGTGTTTTTAATTCTCCAAACTGAATGTTTTGGAATGAAGGATCACAAGGGTTGCAAATGGATTGGATTAAATTTAAAAGTTATGGCAGTAAAGAAATAAGAAAGAACCAGAGGAAAGCACTGCCATTCTAGGAAGTAGTAGAAGCACGTCTTTGAATTATCTCCTGGCAGAACTATAATTTGCCGTAAAGCAACTTGGTTTCCATCTTAATGCGCATTTAGTGAGGTTGGTTACTACATTTTCAATGAAGCACACTGCTGTTCTACACGTGATCTGGATGCCGCTAGCAGTTTTTATGGCAACAAATATCCTTTTCTCCTTGCCCAAGTCACTTAACAGACGAGAGACGAGACCGGCACGTATTTACTAGAGATGCTGACAATGGGGAAGTTCTCCGTCGTCACTCTATACATCTGCTCCCTTTCCACCCCCACCGTAACGACAGAAATAAAAGCTCCCTTTTGCTTCTGTTGTTACGCTTTCCGATTGTTTTTCGTTTGCTGAGATGACACGAGCAAACGAGATGAATTAAGATGGCAGAGCATGACAAGACTTTTATGCTGAACGGAATCTTGGTGGGGCATCGAATGGGCCGCCTGTCACTTGAGATCAGTCGCCGTGCTTACATTTCTGTATCCTCTGAGAAGCCACAACGCATTTACGGTGATCGCTGAAATTGGACAATAACGGTAATCAAATAGGAGACACAGCAACACAAAACTCCCCTGGGATAAGAAGCATTTTTATGTAGCATCCTCAATCCCTCTCAACGCTTCACTTCTCGAATTCTTCGCACACTGCTTGAAGCTTCTTTCTCTTTCAGTTGATCTTTGTTTTACACCAATTCTTTATTGTGTTTAGCTTCTCTTCCCTTTCCTACTTATTCTCTCTCTCTCTCTCTCTCTCTCTCTCATGTTTGTGTGTCTGTCTGTCTTGATCATTATGTTTTTCTTTCTCTACCTTCTCTGCGCCTGTATATCTTTTTCTTTCCTATTATTACTCTTTCTTTCTTTCTCTCTCTCTCTCTGTAATATTATTCCTCTCTTTCTCTGTCTCTGCTATTTATCTAATTTCTCTCTCTTTCAGTTTTTTTCATTTTCGCGTGTCCTTTCTGTTTCTTTTCGTTTTCACGTGTCCTTTCTGTTTCTTTTCATTTCCTTTTGTCTAATTTCTATTTCATTCACCTTTTATATATTTTTATGTATTTTCTGTTTTGCTATCTTCTGTTTAGAACGTTCCATTCGATCTTCCTTCTCTTTTTCACTCTATCTCTCGTTCTCTCTCCTTTTTTTCTTCTTTGGATTTTCATCATCGTTATTATACTTATCCTCCTATTTTTCCCACTTCTTGCTTTTCATTCTATCTCTTTTCATCTACCTATTCATCATGTTCTGTTTTGTTATTAATCTTCTTCTTTATTGACTCATCATCACCTCATATCCTTCTCTCCTATCCCACCCTCTCTTCTCTCTCTCTCTCTCACATACTTTCTCACTTAATAGTGTTATAGCTAAACATCGTTTTGTTGTTACTTGTCGATTATAATTTCCTATTTTGTAAACCTGAATAAATATATTTTTGAGACCATATTTAGTTTTACTATTACTAAATAAAGCAACAAGGTTAAACGTTTCTAGCTAAAAAAAACATTAAAGGTATCATTTTTCTTATATTATATAGTCACTTTCATCCATTCTAATTTTGTTGCACTGCCTTTCCTGACATTAAAGGCTGTTCTTTCGTCTTATTCTGGTCATCATAATCATTATCATCAGTAATGTAGTTTCAACCTGATTTAAGAACTGGTCCCAAATATACAGAAAAAGGTAGGCTTTTCCTTCCAAAACATCCGTCTGTCAAAATGTATGTAAAAACAGTAATAGAAAGAAAATAACCCTCCTCTGTTGAACTAAAGTATTTTATGTAAATTGTACGAGAAACAAATTATAACAATGCACTGCGTAACTACCACAAATGGACGAATAATTAAATAACCCAGGAATTCTTCACTGATGATTAAGCATTGTGCTTACAACTCAATTGAAGACTCCAGTCAGTAGAGTAGTCGTCTTAGAAAGGTGAAAAAATATTCTCGCACCTCTTACCATTCATACAATTCCATCATACTAACTCATAACGTGTTTAATGGAGTTCGTTTGCACTATGCACGCGACCAAAGAGGTTGATAATTAGTACAAATCGGTCTTCATCAAACAGAAAAATTCGTGAGCTTATATCGGGGCTATAGACGTAACCTACGTTAACTTCATTGCCTGAGATGTTCAGCCATAATTCTATTATCATTTTCTTTTCTCGATTATAATTTCCTATTTTTAAACCTGAATAAATATATTTTGAGACCATCAACAGTTTTGCCATATCTAAATAAATCAAAAGTGTAAACGTTTCTAGCTACAAAAACATTAAAGGTATCATTTTTGTTATGTAATATAGTCACTTCAATCAATTCTAATTTTCGTTCACTGCCTTTCCTGACGACCCAATCTCCTTCTGATATTCTTAAAGAGAATAGACGCGAATGATAACGATCCCAATTAATAAATAAAATACCGGAATAATATTTTCTTTCGAAATAGTTTGAAATTGTTTCGAACAAAAGGGATAAAAACAGAAAAAAATTGAACAAATAAAAAGAAATGTCCGGAGACAAAAATCAAATATCCTGAAATTGAACATTTTAAGACCTAAAAATAAAAGAAACAGATTAGAAATAAACGAAAATAGAATTTTTCTTTTTTCAAGAAAGAAACTGAAGGAAATACTCTCTGAGAAGAATCACGAAGAATCCTTATGATAACCGGATTCGACGAATTTTTGAAACAAGGAAAGAAATATAATAGCTGAATTCTGCACAATCTGCTTAAAATAAAGAAATATCTCCGAAGTGTGGAATAATATGTGAATTATTTACTAAACGAATAAAGAGGAATATTTAAAATATTCCTCTTCATTCACATTAGCTTGTTATTCGCAACATATAAAACATTACAAAACCCATAAATAATAACATAATTTTTCAACTTGATTATTTGTAAATACAGAATATTTGTAAATTGCAAATATTCTATCCAGAATTGAATATAACAAGCACTCCTTAAATATGATACAGTTGTGCTATCTACCGATCCTTATCTGTAGTATGTCGTTCCTCCAGATTGGTACCTCCCTGTTGTAGGTACCAATCTGTGACTTGTAGCTACGCAAAGCACACTTACATACTCACCATTAAATGGAGATCGAATTGAACGAAAAGCCAAACACTTTCCTTGTCCCATGCTCTGCACTATTTCCGATATAATACAACTGGTTGCAGGATAAACTAGCAGGTGTTTGCTATCTTGGAACGAACGAGGTTTTCGCTATAAATACAACATTAGCTTTCCTGCAATTCTGACAACTTGAATGTCCGACTAATGGTCTTTGGTTCGAAGGGATGCACTTCCAAATGAAGGGGTCATTACTTAGCAGAGCTTCAGCAGGTGTTTCGGTGTTTTGCACTGCCAGCCTTGATAATACAATGAAATTCGCGTAACTTAGCATGCTTGATTTCGGACAATGACTTAATCAGATTTTCTTTATTTCTACGTTGCTCTCATTACTCCTTCCACGTCTATCTTCTTCTTTTCTCAGTTTTTCTTCAATTATCTTCTTCATTTTTATGTATTATTTCTAATATCTGTTTCTTCCGTCTGTTTTATTAATTTGACTATTTCTATTTCCTCCAATTTTAGATGCATTCTTAATAACTGAGAAAGAAACTATTAAGCTCATTTATTAACCCAATTCAGCTATTTATCCTTCAACGACGAATTTAGATGAAATTTGGAAATTCAGGTTTTTGCCATAAACTTTCCAAGCAGCAAATTACCTTCCTTACAACACTAAACTTTCGCAAAGTATTTGCACTTCCATAAAAGTAGGTTGGATTAGTTAATAATCGTCATTATGAGCTGGAATTAATAATCCGTTATCGGCTGGTAATAAACCTTCTACTTCATATGAGACTGACTAACTCATCTTTAGTTATACAGGTTCTTATACGGTTTCCTCACTTCCTGTAAATATCAATACAGTGACTGTCTTTCAACGCAAGAATTGAAGAAGCATAAATTAAGATATTAATAGCTATCGACCCGTATGTTTATCATCACACGTGTTTAAGACTTTTTTGAGGCATTATACGTAAGGCTACAATCCATTTTGAATTAAAATAACAACATATCAAACTCTTTTTAAAACCGGGTTCTTAAATTACAAGGGTGGGAAGAGAGCGTTGCGGGGGGGTAAGAGAATGATCTGAAGACAGAAATTATTTTTTGGGGAAGAGGAAAGATTGATAGGAAAAAGTCAGAGATTGATGGTGAAAATTAATACTGAAGTAATTGAAAGATTTTCTCCCTACCTATTTCTTATATATTTGTGAAAACGTATTTGTCACAGTATCTTCCTTCCAGCTTTAAAAGAATAAGGCTTAGATCATGCTGTTTTTAAATAAAAAAAAAAAAAAAACTGATGCATTCACAGATGAGCATAAATACAGCAGTATATTAGAAGGACGGAAGTATTAATTAAATGAAATTGCCTTGTTCCTGGTTTTCAGTAGATAGCGTATTTATCCTTCTAAAACAAGAGGCTGTGGGTTCGAATCCAAGTCTAGAATGAATAGGAATATCTTTAGGTGGCAGATAAATTTCGTCCTCCCATTTGAGACTTACTATCTACTTACGGAAGGACTGAACTGGCTTCACCTTTCTTCCTTCTTTAACACATAGCAACCCCATCCTTTTCGGAATTAGTGCTAAAGTTCCGATACGTTACTAGCCTTTCGTGGATTGATTTCACACAAAACATTATGTACTCTGCGAGTTTATTAATGGCAGTTGAATATGCATGTAGGATTCTTACTTAACTATCTGTTCTGGCACGATGAAATGATCTGAGCTGTGGTCTCATGTGTTTATCTGATATGAAAAAAGATTGTGGGATGATTATTGCACCTTTGGCTCGCTCATGTTGGGCTTCTGACAGAAATAAAAAAAAAACTACCTGTTCAATATGGCTCATGACATACGTGCCTTATTGGATCATGCTTACTCACTCTGAAATCTAAGGATTGAACTAGATACTGAGCGACGAGATACTGTATTCTCGTTGAAGATGTATGAAGAAGAGTTCGTAAAAAATGAATATGGTTTACGTTTTACGAACCACGGTGCGCTGAACACTACTCATAAACATTTTTGGATTATCCGTGGTTTGTTACCGTTTAATCTGCCATGTGATTCCAAAAGGGTGAGCAATACATCCCAACTGGCCTTGAGTAGTTTAAGTTCCATGCTTCGCCGGCCAATTAACCGGATTAATAACGGATACAGCTATCTTATCGCGATATTTTCTTCTGAACAAACATCACTGAAAGATGTTTCATGAAGCTCAGCTCTTTATGTAATTGTACACCTAAGTATTAGGCTAATGATCGCCATGGAATCGGGATGCCGAACATTACCACAGCGACCTGTGGAAATACTTTTCTTATAAATGATATCAATTCACATTTTTGAGCCACTTTGCTTGTTCCAAGAGTGCGTTTTGTAGTTTTGCAGTTACTGAGCTAGGTCGGAGAGAGCGTACTATTATTTCATTCTCGTGTGCATATTAGGCCATTGTCGTGGCAACTCTGGTTGGGATAATAGCCACATATAGGACGAAGAGCAAAACTGATAACAAGGAGCCTTGAGGGACACTTGCTATGAGTTTGCGCTCCGATGATCATTACCTGCAGTTTCACTCGAAGTTCGCGATCGCTGAGGTACGATTTGGTATATTTAACAAATCGTAACGGTAAATTGGCATCAGAAGTTTGAAAGAGAAGCTCATTGGCGATATTTTGTCGAATGTTCGGGCAACGGTCATCCTGACCGATCCTGTGTGCTGCCTCCAGTTGCATCATACGCTGATGGGTTTCACGACTCTTCGAACTTGCTGATCGGTTTATTGGTTCTGCTGGAATTCAAGTTGCTCATCAGGGATGAGATGCATTTAGTTATTGGATGACTTTCTGCTGTCTTGTTAGTATAATCCTCTCTGAAGAGGGTTATAGTAACAAGACTCTTCAGAAACTAAAAATGTTTCTGAAGAGTAGTTTACTTGATAATTTGCAGTTTAGCATATTGTTGAATGTATGCGTTTTAAGTGAAGGAAAGCGATTGGGTTTGATTATACGATTAGCTCAAGATTTGAGAATTATACACGAAAGGTCTAATAATATACCATATGAAAGGCAGCTGAGATTACATGCTAAGATTTGGAATCGAGGATGTTGTTTGCAAACGTGCGAAAAGGAAATTATATATATATATATATATAGCAAACAATTGGATCCTAACGGTAGAGAAGAAGAGAGAGAGAGAAAGGAAAGAACAGATAAAGAGAATACAAAATAATGAAAAAGATGCTATTAAAAGGAAAAGAAAGATGCAAGAAGGAGAAAGAAAAAAACATAAAAAATAGCAAATTAAAACAGACAAAAAAAAGGACAATTGCATCATGGAAAATGGAGTGGATGGTGCTCAGTTGTAGTGAATAGAAGATGGGAAATAGAGCTAGAGTGAGAGAAAAAGAAGAGAAGGAAAGTGAGAAACAATAAATAAGGAAACAGCTGAGGAATGAAGGGAGAAAGAGAGAGAGAGAGAGAGAGAGAGAGAATTACTTTTATCCTGTAAATACAGATTCTCATCCAGAACAGGTAACACTGCTTGTAAAGCATTTAAAGAGCAGCAGCA
The DNA here is from genome assembly GCF_054136105.1 of Typopeltis vanoorti. Classification (NCBI taxonomy): domain Eukaryota; kingdom Metazoa; phylum Arthropoda; class Arachnida; order Uropygi; family Thelyphonidae; genus Typopeltis; species Typopeltis vanoorti. The sequence goes on along the minus strand of NC_143565.1, from coordinate 23,984,117 downwards.
ACATGAAGCACACGCATGAGGAAATGCATGGAAGTTTTCACATATCAGAAGATAAATTCATTTGTCCCGGCATTAAGGGTTAAAACTGATATACTGAGCTATTAAAGTGTGCAAGACGCACTTTCACACTTAGTCTAATCACAGTAAAAGCCCTGGATAAGTGTTCATTGCATGCCAGAACGACGACAATAAGAAAAGGAAACTGTTGTCAAAGCTTCCTTCTCTCACTTTAGCCTTTTTGCCTCTCCCTCTTCCCTATCCCTGTTTGCTAACTGTGCGTACAGTCAATCAAATACACACGAATCTAAATCACACAAACGAAATGTCCTGTTATCGACACTACACGAAAAAGAGGATTTATGAAAAACGAGTAACAAAAGGAATAAGATTTATCGCTGGGGGTTTGGAGACTTTACAGAGAAACCGAACATTCAGAAGCGCTAACTGAGACTGTGGGAGAAAGGGTCAGAGAGACGACATCTAAACACAATAAGAAACTTTTATGTGGTTTCCATCATCCCTTCCAAGCAATCAATGAGAAGAAGGGTCTAACCAACAAAACAACCAAAGCTGGCAGCGTGAGCGATATGGACTACAGCTTACAGGAGGCAATCCATAAACTTCTTTAAATCAACGCAAGAATCCGATTTTATTTGTAGATAAGTTTCATGCAAATAACGTACAGCCCTGAACTTGATCATATTCTTCACTCTTTTCAAATTCAAATATTTGATGATAGTATCGTATTAAAAGTTAATTTGATGATGTCATTCATTTAAAACCATAACTTCAATTCATGCGACTTTCTCTAAAAATTAATAGCGAGTTGTATATAAATAATAATGGAAACTATTCATACAACAACATTAATCTTTCATGATTTATAATCTTTACATTATATAAGATTAATTTCTTTAAGCATGCTTTATTTATTCAGATATATATGTGACCGATTACTTTAGTACTCCAACAAATGACGTCAGACGTCACGTGACGAGTTCTCAAATAGAATATTATATGTAATGTAGCAATGATTTTTTAAATATTTTCGTACCATCATCTTCTGACAGATGGATCTTTAACTGGTACAAACCGTCCAAGGTTGAAGTGATCACAATTAATAATTAATAAAATGCAAAATATAACATTTTGCATTTTATAAAATAAATACAGGTACTCTCTGCACGGCTACGGTTCTGTCCTGTTCCATCTCGAACGATTTGTAATCGGAGGCTCGATGCGAGCATTTTGCTGCAGGTATACTTTGTGGCAGGGGTGGAAAAATAGTTGGGCTGTGTTTCGTCAATTAGCGACTAAAGAACGGAGACTGTAACCATCCATTACGGCTGAAATGCCACAAACGAGAAGCCCATTACGATTGAACAGTAGATTATCCAGTTGCACGCAATGTTCATTAAAAGGTCGAGGTCATTCGGGTCATACGGAGATATGTAACAATGACCTTTATCATGACCGTACAATGTTCCGACATAAGTCAATGAAGTTGTCTTTGACGAAGAAAATATCGAATGAACCATCAAAATGAAAGGGGTATTCTATCATTACATATCAACGTAATGTATTTCACTCTTTTATGGGCGAATTAGATCAGCAGTGTACTAAGTTGGTTTAGTACGTCCCTTATGAGTCGGTGTAACTAACAAGCTGTTTACATAATAAACTAACATGAAAAGCTTAAAGGAATATATTTTTAGAAGTTCACGAAAGTATTGTAAATTAATTTTGAAATCTTTAATAATGATTTTAAGAGTAAAATCTAAGTGACATTGATATTTCTTAGAAATGTAAAGAAAATGTATTTGTAAAGTGATATGTATGACGTCCCGTCCTTCTCATATCAATATTTCACAATTTTAATGATTAATCATTAGTGATGGTCGATATTTAAATCCATGTTAACATATTAATTGGCAAACTATTGAACATATCATATTTATGATTTTAAATAAAATGTGTATTACTAGAATGGAGGATTGATCAACATAGCATTCTGCTTACTTTATTAATAATTTAATTTATTACTCTGCTACTAGCTTTTTCCTAGCGAAGTTTAATTCACTGATCTTTCAGTTGTGTAATGTGTATTTTGTATAATTATCAGAAGCGCTGGACTTAGTAATGTATAACGAGACACATTTGTGTAATGCCTGGATAACGTTTAGTATAATTATTCATTGAATAATGATAAACGTTACGAGTATTGATTACAAGGAGAGAGAGAGAGAGAGAGAGAGAGAGAGAGAGAGAGAGAGAGAGAGAATGGAATCTCACAGACAGCTGGAAGATCAAACTTATGCAGATGGCATAGTTTTAATAGTATAAAAATGCTCTGTTAGATGCTAGCTAAACCAAAAGAATTACAATGATTCTTAAAAGATATAAATTAAATTTAAAATTAAATATCAGAAGTTTTCCACTTGGATATTCTATAAATTAAAGATACTAAGAAATTATATCCTTGGTTTAATGCTTTATCCAAGTGTAAGCAAAAAACAGTTTGCTCCTGAAGTATTTTCAGTACTGAGGCAACTCGTATATAGAAACTAACGACTTCACAGCACTTGCCTTAGTATCCCATAATGCAAAGCCCATATCCTTAAGGGTATGTATCATGTTATGAATTATGGCAAGGGTCACTAACAAGACCTGTTTCGACCTTTATTGAGATCTCATCAGTGATGACGATCTTCCAACCAGATGTTATCTCTGCCGACAACGTATGGATTTATTGAGTGGATTTCAATATTTGATCTTCAGACTCGAACGTACTTTGTAATAATTAATCTTTGTTCATAATAATTATGAGCAGACAATGATATTTATTACCGGAGCTTTTCTGATTAAGTGAAAGTTATTGGAAGCGTTTTTTTCTGGATCATTTAATGAATGATCATATATTTTATGATCATTTAATATAGGATAATTAATGGTTTACTGATAATTCTGAAAAGGCCATGATACTTATAAATGAAGCTCTTTAGATTAGTGTGTTACTTAGATGGGCCTTTATCTGTTCACAGATCATTTACTTTTCGAGTATCATGTATTGTTTGATTACCTATTTTTGAGGATCATTTAGTGTTCGTTTGCAATTTTGAAGAGGCATGATATCTATAAATAAAGCTCTTCTTATTCCAGAACGGTGTATTGTTTCTCGGATTACTTATTGTAGGGTTCATTATTGTTTGTTGTACTTGTGTATTGGATGAATGAATTTGGATGAATAAAAATGTCGGTGTAGGGTCAAAAATTATAATCTGCACGAGTAAATCAAATTTTACCTCCCGCACTGAGTGTTTCTCCACTTGCAGCAGTATCAAACACTTAATGGCTCATTAGGCCAATAATTAAAAGAGATTCAGAGTCACATTAGAGTACTTTTTATGGTTCCTGTTTAGAGCAAGTTGGCACCCCGTAGAGAGTGGATCATTAAGTACATTACGAGCTCAATTAGTTGAAATTGAGAGGTTGTGTTTGAGATCATTCATTTTCATTTACATAGGCATTAAGTGTTGGGAATAAAATCCACTTTGTAAAATTACTTCTTTCGTTTAAAACACGAGAGAAAGTTCACTCCTCAGAAGGGGAGGATAATTTAAAAAACGGAACTCTTGAAAGAACATGAAATCGAATTAGCAAGAACTATATTGGGATTGCCTAAATAATACAAAGAATATGAGCATCACTACATTCAGGGCCGGATATAGACTTGCTTAGGCCCTAAGCTATACAAAACCCAGAGGGCCCCTACTGTTTTAAATTAAATCAGCTGGTCTTTTTGTTTTTTTATTTAAGGCCCAGAAGATTTTGAGGGCCCTAAGCTGTAGCTTTTTTAGCTTATACGTAAATTCGGCACTGACTATATTACAGTAATACAAATGGTATCTTATCTTGTATAGGCTATTATTCTGCACGAATATTTTAAGCGAAAGCTCCAGTGACTTTTGACTATGAATGGTCTAAGAAAAGATAAGATAGGAAATAAGTTCCCACCATTTTTATGCACGCAAAACATTTATATAAAAATAACATTGTTTCAAATGAATGCATTATCAACAGGAATTATACATTAGGATAGAGATACTCTGGAATTAAATTCATAAATAACAAACTTTAAAAAAAAATCAGCTAATGCCTTTTTATCCCCGTATAGGGAGTAGGTGAAGCCATTTAGCCCTATCTAACTTTTGGTGACTGAGTGGGCAGTTGAATCTCCACTGGCCCAGTGCTATCACTAATTAAGCGGCACACAGTGAAGAGAGACGACTCAACGATGTGCTGCCATCTCGTGGTCCCTAACACAATATATTTAATGTCTGAAATAATGTGGGTTCTACGGTCAATTTTCTTGAGTTTACGGGACGAAAACCCGAGTTTCCGGGAGACAAAACCCGCTTGACAGTGCCAGAGATCGACTAACTCGGGAACCGGCCGAAAAAAGGCTTAGAAAAATTTCCTCTAGTCGCCGACTAGATTCGAAAGCAAGTCTTCTCTTGTGCGGTCAAGCGCTGTGGTGGGCAAACGCGATAAATATCCATTTGTTATTAGAGCTACAAAGGCTCTAATAACAAACCTAATGATGGAAATTAAACATTGTGGTTGTGGCAAACATGGAGTGCATTTTAACTTGTTTCTTTAGATCACATGGACATAGAATTCAGTAAAACGAAATCTAGTCCGAAAAACAACTACAATAACAAAATCTTCAGTTAATGTATTCAAATGTTCATTATAATTTCTCAGTCGGTCTCGATGATATCCTTTGGTTGAAAAATACCTGGATTCGAATCGGAAGAGAAAGGTCTTGATAAAAGTTTTTTAAAATACCGACTGAGAAATTATAATGGGATGTTAAACTAGCCTACTTCTATACGAGACCGTCTAACACAAGGCTACTTTAACATCCAGCAAACAGGAAAATCGGCCGTAAGAAGAACACACGCAACTAATTGACATAATACACTGGCCACACACTTTCAATGCTTTCTCACCAATCTCAAATAACAACAGTAACAACCATTCCGATTCTTTGAATGTTCGTTTCAAATTACGAACATTCAAACTACGAAGGACAATATATTTGTCGATTATTTGTTTGTTTAATGCCGACTTATTTGTCTATTTAATGGGTGGAAACCTACCCTTTTACCTCCATATACGAGTAAACTAGTTCATTTATTTAAGAATTTCATATCAATGTTCCTCTAACTTTACACGAGATTCTATTTCAGGTCTTTCTATCTGAATGGCAGATATCATTTCATTCTTGGGACTGTTCTATGCAGGAGCTTCGAATTCTTTAAAGAAGTCAGTTGGCTCTTATGATGTTGCGTTCCATCGCGTTAGGTTTTGATATTACTCCTAAATTCTTATTTTAATTAAAAGAATGTACTTGATTTTAGTCTGTAATTTTAATTTGGTAATGATTATTTTTCATTAATGATTGAAAAGCATTTAATTTTGAAATTTCAATTTTGACTTGCTTTTAAAGGATTTAATTGTCAATATTTTCAAATCATTCAGTGTAGCAAATTAAACTTTTTGTTATACTTTTAAAATATTCAAATATTTCAAAATATTCAATTTTATAAGATAATGTTTGAAATATTTTTTGAATTATTTTAGGTTAGTGCCTGAACGTTAAGTTTTTAGAACTAACTCAGAAGACCTCCTCAGAGTAGAATTCAGATGATTGGAAGTTTTATTTTCCTTCAAGAATGAACTAAAACTGATTGTGAGAATACCAGATGAACAAGTATAGATGAGGAAAGGTATGGAAAAATTGCGTAAGAGAAGCTTGCAGAAGAAAAAGTTGGGTTCAGACTTTTACTTCTAAGTAAAAGTCTGAACTTTTACTTAGAAGTAAAGGTTCAGAGCTAAGTTCTGAACTAAGACTAGATACAGAGAGAAATGACGTTCAAAACGATGATTGTGTCAATGGGATATTACATGACAAAATATACACTCTATAATCGAATTGAAGGAGGATGTGAAGATTATTGGATGATAATCAGGTATGAGTCAAGGATGAACATTATCTCCACTATTATACACATGCCGACCACTTGATTCTAAACATTTATTTAATACGGTCTTTTCCGTATAGGCATGATCGATGATATTTGACCGCAAAGAGCTAAGTCAAACAAATCCTGTTGAAGACGAAAAAATTTATTCTTGCTACTTTGCAGCGAAGGCACTTTTTAATTCTTTAATAAAATTAGTTGGTTGTTTTCTGGTGATTTGTTAATATATCAATATGTTAAATTTTAATAACGTATCTAAATTCTTATTTTAATTAAAGAAATATATTTGTTTTTTAGTTTAGATAATTCTACAACTTTAATTTCGATATTAATTTTACATTTAATTTCGAATTAGCGTTTTTTTTTTTTTTCATTTTAAGATTTAAAATCAAAACCTTTGCATTTCCAATCTATGATTTATATTTTAAAGGATATAATTTTAAAGGTTTTCGAAATCATTCAGTGTGAAAAACTACCTTTTTCAGAAAAAATTTCAAATATTTGAAAACGATAAATTATGAAAATTAATTGTAAAAGAATTGTAATTAGTTTAAACTATTAATTTTTCAATTTTTTTTCTACTTACTGATTTCCGTATTTTATTAATAGTTTAATTTTTTTATATTTCGTTTTGAAATTTGAAATTCTTGAAACGTTCTTATGATTTCGATTTTGAAATGCGTTATTCTTTTAATTTTTTCATTCTTTTATTATTTTAATTTTTTCATTCTTTTATTATTTTAATTTTAAAATGAATCGCATATTTTTAAGTTTTTGAAATATTTGCTCTGATGAATCAGAGAAATATAATGATGATTTAGTCTTTTCTAGGTTCCTAACCACCTTCGAAAAAGGAAGTTACGCAGGAGTTAGAGCATTCCGTCTACTCGATCTCCTATCACACGCAGGAGACCATCGGCGAATTGTGGTGGATGTGGAAGAGCCAGTTTTCTCGCACCAACTGTAGTTGGCCTTCGGCATTTAACTGATAGACCTTACAGTCACCCAGCGTAACCTATGCAACGTTCTACCTGATGCCTTTCTGGGATTGCACACACCCACGAAGTCACTCTCAGAATTACGGACACTTCTGTAGAACACTTCCATAGAGGACTGCTTCGTTATCTGTCAGAAGTCTGCTATCTGACCTTTCCACTTGAGAGGAAACAAATTGATAAACCGCAACCCAGAAGGGCTTACTCTTGTCAGTGGAGACTAAGTAGATGGATACGGAACACAACATATCGCTGATACGAGGTATCTTTTCTACATTCACTGTTTATTCTCCCAACCTCGAATTCTAAATGTTAAATATTAATATCTGCTCTGATACTTTGATAAAAGAATGATATATTCCAGTCAGCAAGCAAGCTTTTGACCATGTGTCTCCATTCTTCCTACTATCTTAAAATTGATATTGCGACCTTATGCCTCTCATTTTTTGCCATTATATGTTCATAACAGACAATGCAGACGTGCTGTTCTCCTATTCGCTTCTACGAAGATAAGCAGTCAAGTATGAAGTCGTATTTTAATTTTTTTTTTCTTTTCAAACACTATCCCTCTTTCTCACACATTTCCGACCGGGTAAACGATCTTGAAAAATCTTGAAGACAACCCAATTGTTTAATAATACTCTGTAGAAAGCACTGAATATTAATCTTGTCGTCTGGGATTTCAGAAGAGAGAGAAAGACATTTATTTTTCCCTCACATAAAAGTCAATAACTTTTTGTATATTTTTACGAACTACTAAACAGATTGTTTTGGATTAATGAAATTATTTATATTTAAAGAAAGAACTAGCCTGAAAATAGAATAGTATTATTCTTTATATTATTAAAGGTTATTCAGGATAATTATTTTTTAAATGAATAAATAAATAAAATCAAACATAAGTTTTGTTTTATATTCGGTAGGTGGCGTATTGCTCGACAATAACCCATGGGTTTGCAGCTGCGAAATCCTGTGGCTTGGGCAGTGGTTACGTCGCTGGCTTAGGGAGACGTTTAGGGTGCATCTGATGAATGTCGACACCGCTTTGCACGTCCAGAGCGTAGTTCGAAGGAGTGAATGCATTATTCCTGCAACTGGTAGTCGAGCTCCTCTTATCGATTTAAAAGAATCGCATCTGGATTGCGGCAATAGTCCTAGTAGTTCCAGTTGGACTTTGAGACGTCCTTATCACTTAATGAGATTTCTATTAGCCATAATTATGGTGACGTAATTTATGACGTCATAATGTTTATCTCATGCAAGAACAGTACATTTTAATAAAAGGTTAGAAAAAGCTTAGAAAATCTTATTATATTTTATCAAAAGGTTAGAAATCTTCCGTTTGTGTTTATATGAAAAGACTGAGCTTAAATAATATAAAACTAACAAATAAATCCAGTGAATGTGAAATATGTCCCACACAAAGTTTATTTTTGTATTTTTATATATAATTAAAGATTATTTTGAAATGAAAGTGTTGGCGCGTTATTTATAATTCAATGCTCAATGCCCTCTGCACACACATGTTTCTAATGGAAAAAAAATAATTTGCCGTTGTTTTGTAGCGCCATCTGAAGGCCTTTAACATTAAACAAAATGTGATTAAATTTTATTTCCATATTACTAATTTAATTTGTGTTTTTGACTCTTTATTGATTTTTTTAAGATATGAGTGTGGGGTCACTCAGTTGTCCCAGCGAACAACAGTGAGTAATCAATGGAGTTAAATAATGCGACTAGCCGTCTGGCCAACATGACGAAACCAATTACGGAGAAATGATAGAACGTAATAGAAGAGATGGTGGTGGTAAGAAGTTAAGAAAGAAGTTTTAACTTTTAGATCTACGTAGAAATGTGAAGAATTGAGGTGCATGTATACGGTGTATTAAACTGAACAAGAATCGATACGAAAACTAGGTGTAATTATATTCTAAACACTTACTAATTTACTTAGTTAGTGATTAAATACGACACTTGATATTTCTAGCTAAAAGATGGTTTTGTAGTTGTTTTTTTCTTGAGCCGCTTTAAGGTTTTGTGTGTGTGTGTGTGTGTGTGTGTGTGTGTGTGTGTGTGTGTGTGTGTGTGTGTGTGTGTGTGTGTGTGTGTGTGTGTGTGTGTGTGTGTGTGTGTGTGTGTGTGTGTGTGTGTGTGTGTGTGTGTGTGTGTGTGTGTGTGTGTGTGTGTGTGTGTCGACAAGTAAAAAGAATTAAAGTAGGCATTTATTTCCTTATCTTTAGAGTCAAAAGTCAACACTGAATTCGCTTGCCTTAATCTATTCGAAATAATTGTAGAGTAGATCAACTTCATCTAGCAATCCTATTTGTAAATAACAAAGGTCTGCTATCACAGAGCATTTATTCAAGACACGGGAAGATTCGGAAGCTGAAACTAAGAGGACTTCTCTCTGGTGAGCTTCTGTTAACGAAGTTAGTGATCGCATTTTGCTGACCAAGATATTCGCTTTGTCTTTCAATCAGTCAGTGAATTTTTTTCTTCTTGTTCTTCTTTTTGAATGTGACAAGAAATGTGATTAGCACAGCATTTCTATACTTGCTGTGTGTGTGTGTGTGTGCGCTCTGCGAACTTTGTAATACAGAGTTTGAAATGCCAAATGTGTGTTTGACATTGGCAATCACAACTGGAGCTGAAGTTACTATTATTGCATTGTCGCAATTTTGTTTTATATACAATGTAATTCTTCTCAAAGGTGGAGTAAACTTCATCATAATGTTATGTGCTTGGTAAAGAAATAGGAATGTTTATTTTTTTCCCTATGAATAGTGATTATACTTTGCACGTTAATGTGTGCGTGTGTTTCTTTCAAACTGCACGCAAACTGAAGCAATATCTGGCCAGAGCAAAAAGATACACTATTGGGATATATTTTAGATAAGTTTCTAAAAAACAAATCTATATTTTGTTTGTATCCATTCTATATATATGTGAAAAGTTTTTTACCTTGGTAATATATATTAAGGATACCAAGTAATTTTATAAACTTGGTTTTTACTCCTTCTCCCAAGTAAGCAAAACAGTTAAGTTTGCACCTGAACGTAGTTCAAGTTTAAAAGTAGTGCGACACCAGGGCAACTCGTGGTAAAGTTAAGTAAAGCTCTGATCACTATTCTTAGTATTTCGCATAATGTAAGACACATCTCACTAGGAGATGTATACTGTTATCTCCCAAGAGAGAGAGAGAGAGAGAGAGAGAGAGAGAGAGAGAGAGAGGTGTCATGTTAGAACAAAGCTACTACTGCAACTACCATCACTAGAGATCAAACAATCAAACTATGCGATTATTTGACACCCTTCACGCTTCCTTTTCCTGGAACGTTTGCGTTTCGAGGATTTATTCTAAGAAAATGATGTATTCCGAAGTTGTTCCTCCATGTATGACTGACAACAGACAATGTAGCTAATACATTTCTTTCTTCTATTAACAATACTATTCAGCTTAAGTGTCTTTTGGGATAACTTTTTTCATCTCATCTTCGGACAGATGAAGATAGTGCGAAACAAATGATGTTTAACAGAACCTCAGAAGCGAGTTCTTTACAAAATAGGGTACTCATGAATGGAAACGAGCATTTCTTGTCTCCTTCTGTTTGCAATTACATATAGTTCTTCGTCCGTTCTACTTGAAGTGCATCTTAGCAATGTGGTGATATCTAAGCTGGTATGACTCTCTGATGGTTTCTCATTTATCGCGACTGGTATCGTATCGAAATAGAAGTTTGATGGCTGTGGAACAAAAGCGTGTAATCGTCCTAAGAACCGAGTGAAATCGATGGGGATTTTCCGTTGGCCTAGTTTTACTTATTGCATTCATTTATCAAGATGAGTTCGTGCGCAGCAACATTAAAAGCTGCGATTCTTAGTTTGTTTTACAGAATGGAACGTTTTTTCATTTCCTTTTTATTTTCTATGAGCATAAGTCTTTATAAATCCGTTAGAGTATTGATTTCATCTCCCGTGAACTCTCATACGGAGGTGAGAGCGTAGGTTTCTTATCACAAAAGAGGTAATCATACTGGTCCACAGATGCAACTATTAACCACGATAATCGGGATTCAATGTCTGCCTTCGGCGTGATTTTAAACAGATCGATTAGAATTGGTCTGAATCACTCTGTGACATGGATGATGTGAGTTTATTCTACGAAAAAAACCGAAAAAATCAGTAGCACCCAACACATTATCATAATCAGTTTGAGTTAAGAAAAATCAAAGAGCAAAATTATTTAAATTAGATATAAAAGAAGACCGTGTAATGTTTGCTCGAATCAACATTAATCACCTGTTGTGAAGGTTGAATTACTTGAGAGTGTACACTTATTCACAGACCCACAAAAAATGTAACAAAACTAATTAAGGTTTGTCCTTTACGGAACTTTTGCTTCCAATAAATTATTCTCCCCATCTCTTACCCTGACAATTTTTATATAGTTTTAATCCTCCCACACTTTATTCACCGTTGCATTTGCCAAATAGCAGAATAGCAAACATCAATTTAATTTTTATCAACGTGTGTAAATTTCCCAATGTTACTGATTGAACGTAATGCAATCCATGAAATCTAACGAAATCTTGGAACTGCTTTTGACGTCATTTTTTTGTTTCTTTTGTTTTGTTTTGTTACTTCTTTCAACAATCATTTCCATAATCCATCAATTGTCTTTCCTGCAGATAAGTTTAATAATTGTTCCTTTGTCAAAATAAGAAATCGATTCGTTTGCTTCCATATCGATGTTACCGATGTTTTATACTTGTAATGGATAACCAAAGTATTTTGAAAACGTCAACTGCGCAAAATATTTTAAATAATTGTAATTGAAGAAAACAAAAATTATAACAGTAATGATGTATGCTATTATATTACCTTTATCAATTATAAAACAAAAAAATAATTTAAATATTATACTTTTGATATAGAATATTAAGGAAATATATGAGACCATAAGTTTGCATATTATTGTTATTACATAAGTTTCTTATTTAGAAACGTGCTTTTCCTCTAAATTAAACGTAAATATTCAACGTTTCAATAAAATCTTTGTACATAAGATAAAATGATTTTATCTTATGTAGTTCAAACAAATTTCTATTCTTTAAGGCGATATTCCTATCCAATATATCTGTCTTCGCCTAGTTCTTACAGAAACATCTAATTGCAGTACAGAAGCAAAAGAATAGAAATTTGTTTGAACTACATGACCATTTGCCTAACTAATATAAATACTTTATGAATTCAGGAAAACCATTTCATATACCATATGTATCCCAATTTTTTTCTGTGGAAGATATTCCTTTTCATGTGATTCAGTCTTTGATGTCACCGCATAGCAAAGTGTACATTCTCTGTCAACTCATTTCTGAATTGTTGACAGAGAATGCACAAGGATTGTAAAAACATATCGACCTCTTCTTCCACTTTACTGTTCATTTAATTTAAAGAAGAATAGACTTTTCTTTACTGAAGAATGGTAAAAAATGCAAAGTCTATTTGGAAATGTGTGTCACGTAATCTTGTCATAATCTTCCAATTAAAGCTATTTGTCAATCATTCATACAGAATTCCAATGGAGGATAATACAGCATGACTCCATCAAGCAATGCAATTAACACAGGCATAAAAAACAGTGATTATCATCTTACACTTGTATTCATAGCATGCCTTTTTGGTTGTTTATATTTTACATTTTTATTTTATACTCTAAGTGACAACTGTAGTGAGTAAATGTACAGGTTCACATGTTTTTTGCTATCATTAGCTATACTTATTACTTAAATAGAAGAGATAATAGGCTTCACTTCGGCGATGTAACATTATTTAAATTAAGGGGATATTAAATCCCATATTATTTCAAAGCCGGATAAGAAACTCAAAGATCGGAATCAAAGAGTTTCATGCCGAATATAGTAAACTATAAAAGTTTCGGCGGATTGTAGAGTAAGCTAAAGCACATAGTTCAACACTAGGGCAACTCGTTGCAAAGGTGGGGAAAGTTCTTAGCAGTATTCTTAGTATTTTCCATAATGTAAAACACATCTACTAGGAGATGTGTTTTACATAACAGTATTACCTGGTCTACCTACTCACTGATGAGACCTCAATAAAGGTCGAAACCGATCTGAGTAGTGACTTTCCACCATAATGTATAACATCATACATCTCCTAGGAGATGTGCTTTACGTTATGGGTAATACTAAGAATAGTGATCAGAACTTTCCCCACCTTTGCAACGAGTTGCCGTAGTGTTGAACTATGTGCTTTAGCTTACTCTACAATCCGCCAATACTTTTATAGTTTACTATATTCGGCATGAAACTCTGATTCTGATCTTTGAGTTTCCTTTTCGGCTTTGAAATAATGTGGGATTAAATATCCCCTTAATTTAAATAATAGCTATACTTATGTTTAACTGAAATAATCTGATCCAAGTAAACAAGAAATCCATCGCTGCCTTAACTAGACACTGTTGGAAGAGGAAAATAATTGTTTTGAGAATGTTTTGTTGTCATATTCATTCTTCTTCTTTATAGTGTTTTTATTCCGCTTGGTACACGATCCACCGACCGTGCTGCGACTGTGATGATGATGCGACTGTGGGATACTTCAACAGGAATGTTGCGGATTCTGGCATTGGAAAAGGAGTTTTTTTTTTTTTTTTTGTATGACTATGGGTGTGTCTGTGTTCTTGGGACCAGTTTGCTTATTCTAAGACACGAAAAACCCGAGTTTTCTGGTGTAAATATCCTCTACCTCTAGACTGGCTAACTCACCTTTATCAAAAGAGAGTAGGTAAAGGTTACTCATGTCTTAGTCGGGAATCGAACCCACCTCTTTCCGGCCTCCGGAGGTCGGAAAGAGGTAGGTTCTTTTGTTGTCTATAGCTACGGAGACCCTTTTGTTGTCATATTTGTCAGTTACAAATACATACAGGTCTTTTATTATGTGTGCAGGTGGTCGAAACTGTTTTTTTTTTTATTTAAAAGTTGTTTCATTTTATCTTCAAAAGAGAAATATATTCGCCATGAAAAAGCTCTCCGAAGACAAATAAAAATGATTTAGTGAGCTATTAATAAGCAGTGCGCGCGTGTGCTGCATATTGAGAGAGAGAGAGGGAGAGAGAGAGAGAGAGATGAAACAAAAAAAACCTGTTTCAGATTAACAAAAGAGACAGAATTTGCCTCTTGTTGACGAAATTGCCATCTGATTTCTTTGTTTCTCTTGCCTGCTGTCAATCGATCAGGATATCCTCTTTCCCCCTGGGGTAAAAAAAAAGTGGTATGTGAGAGAAAAAAAATCGCTTTTCCAAAACCCTCAGGAGTTTATAGCAAGTGCTTTAAAGGCATCAAACAACTTCTTCATCACGATTAAATCTAAAATAATGTCAAAGAGGTTTAGTATATTTCTGTGGCTCAAATGTTTTTCTGCTTTAAGCAGACACTTCGAATTTCTGATAACCAGTCGTTCAATTCAAGTCATAGTATAGTTTTAGTGTGGCATTTAAATTTAAAGAAAACGTTTCTAACTGCGAGCAGGGTTTATACAAATAATTATACCTGATGGCAAATGTCACTTTTTCAAAATGAACATGTTTTGCTAACGGGTGTTGTGCACTAAAACAGGTATTATCAAATTATCTCGATTATAGCTCTAACAGGAGATATTTAGTATAATTGGAAATTATCCACATTACCCGACACTAAATTAAATGGCGAGTAGCAGTTAATGTAATTTCGACAAAGTAGATTTTCTTTACTTGCTTAATATGATCATATCTTGAGAAAGGATAAACAAACAAGAGACTGCTGAGGTGATTTCTATGAAGGTCTATAAAATAGTTCATACTTAGTTTTTAAGTAAACATTACGATAAAAATTCAGTGGCAGAGAATCTCAGATTTGTATCCTATTTAGGATCTCTCCAATAATAACGATACTTAAGGAAATGATTGTGGACACTCCTAAAAAGTTACAGTTGAACTGAATGGATAAATTTCAGTAGAAATTATTAATACCACGTACTTTGAAATTCTTCCCAAATCGAATTATCTCTATGATACATTCATTTTAAAACGTTTCTCGAATTTTGACCATACAAATCACCCGATAGAAATGAAAATTGAAATGTCTTGGGAACATTTATTCCTTATTTCCTATATACAGAATTTACAATCAATTTATTCTTCCATACCCGTGGAACAGCATTTAACATGCGTACAGGCGGAGAAAAAAATCTAAAACGTCAAGAAATCCTTTGCAAAACTTAACTAAAAGGATGTTTTCCAGAAAAAAATCTTTTCACCTTAAGTCCTAATAGAATTAATGTGGAAAGAAGTTTTCATGTAACTTTTTCCATAGACGTTTAACGTACGCGTACTTATAAAACGAAAGCTTCGTATATTTGCTGGAAAAATTCTGTACTCACGTGACACCACCCTTGAAAGCTAGGCAAGACAACTTTCTTCTCTGAGAAGTTTTAAAAGTTGGAACTTTATATCCTATATCCTAGTACACCATGACTTTAAAGTAGGCTAGAATATCAGTTTTGACATAAACCAGCATAATATTCCTTCTCTCTGCGATTATATTATGCTCGACAAAAAAAAGTATACTCTTGTTTTAATCCTATTTGTATTCGCAGGCAAACACAGTTTGCGTGTGATGCATCATAACGGCTTCTGTATTGATTAAACTTTGATATCCTCCTTGAAGTAGATCCTACTGATGAGACCTCGGTAAAGGTGAATAGTTATTCCCATAATGACTGCAATTATAGAATAGTAATGGAAATTAATGTTAAGCCGACAGCCTCCCTATAAAAATAGGCAAGTGGTGAACTTGTTTACTTATGCCTCGGGTAATGGGCTAATAGAAGAATATAATTTGTCAAGTATAATATATTTATACAAGTATAATAAATAGTTCTAATTTATCCTAAATTCGATACGAAGATGATGATTAAAAATCCTGCTAGTTTCGCATTTGAAATAACCAGAGAATTTGGTATTTATAAATTGTTAACAAAAATGAGTCATTTATTCTTCTCACCTAATTAAATCTGGAACTAGAAAGAAAAGGTTTTAAAAGTAATGGAATATGCAATTAAAACAATGACTTTGTCAAAACAAAACATTAGAAGGATGAAGGTATGGTTTAAATTTTTGAGTTTTTCTTTTAGTGAAGACTAATGAAAATTAAATGTTCTGAAAAAGTACAAATTACAAAGTACAGAAATATCATTAGAACAGTAGAAAATAGATAAACAAAGAAATGTTTGTAATATGATTTTTTTAAGGAAAGAAAGCCAAGGCAGACATATATGGAATACACGATTAGGAATAAGCATTCCGAAACCAAAATGCCTAAGATATAATATAAGTGATGAAGAAGGGAAGGGATATAAGACAACGTAAAGAGAAAATTGCTTCCCATGAATAGAGACAAGGATGATTCCTGGACTCACTATTACTACTATTAGCCAAAAATACAAAGTTAACTTTATATGGAAGGAAGATTCAACACCAAAAATAACGAACAGGAATCACAAGTACTATTCTCTTAATAGGAATAGGCCAGGAAGTAATAGCGAAATCATAGAAAAAATAACATACTTCAAATAAATATCTGTGAATAGTTAAAATGATAATGTATTTACTTGAAATACATTATTCAATAGCAGATGCACATAAATAAATAAACGACGTAAAACACATTGCATTGTAATTTTACTTTTGGGACTAAAAACAAAAATCATTTGAAGTGTTTACTTTTCGCCATTATATACTTCTTTCTTTCCTCTTCTTCCTTTCCAGGCTTATAGGCCAAGTGGCCTATTCCGGACTCCATTCCATCTTTTTAAGGGTCTTCCTTTGCATCGGGTACCTTTTGGGTGGTAATTTAGAATTTGTTTAGGTATTCTGATCTATCCATTCTGAGTACGTGTTCTTTCCATTTTTCTCTGTAGCAAATAACTGTTTCATTTAGGGAGTTTATAATTCCGAGTTTATTTCTGATTTCGTTATTTTTCATTTTGTCCATTATTGTGACTCTTTCAGTTTTGCGCAGAAATTTCATTTCGGCTGATTCAATTTTTCTTTCATCTTTTTATTGTCCATATCTCACTGCCATAAAGTAAGGTAATCTTAGCTACAGTATTGTAGATTCTTATTCGTGTGTGTTTTTGTAAATAATTGGGTATAAAAATTGTATTTATTATTCCTGTCAGTTTTAAAAAGTTTGATAGTTTAGGTTCTATATCTGCTTCATTTTCATATGACTTTGTGCATCCTAAATATTTGAATGAATTTACTTGCTCTATAATTTTGTTGTTTATTACTGTTTTGCTTCTTATTGGATTAGCACCTTCGAAGGCCATCACTTTTATTTTATCTGTTGATATTTCCATACCATTTGTTTTTATCAGGTTATTTAGACTCGTAATGATTTTTGTAGTTCATCTTCATTGCTCCCAAGGATTATTTGGTCATCAGCAAAGAGTAGAGTAGCTAATCTGTTTTTACGGTTTATCTTGAATCGTCCTTCATTAGTTATCTTCCATTCTTTTATGATTTTATCAATGTATATATATTAAATAAAACAAGTGGGAGAGGGCAACCATTACATACTCCTCTATATTAGTTTCCAGCTTAATATTAAATTATTATACTTCACAGATATTTCATTATCTTGATATCAAATAAGGCTCTAAAATGTTGGTTTGGTGTTTCATTTTCTTCAAGGATTTACCATAGTTTTGCTCTAATAATGTTATCAAATGTTTTCGTGTAATCTATAAAAGCTATGTGTGTTTCTTTCTATGTTCATTTCTTTCTTTGTTTCTTTCTTTCCAAGTCTAGAAATATAAAGGGAAGAAGGGAAGAATCGTTTCGGAATTCTTCTAGAATAAATGAACATCATTGACTCTGTTTCGGTTATTCTGTGTCTTCATTGAAGACACAGAATAACCGAATCATGTCTAGATTCGCCTTCCCTTAGATATGAGGGCAATTAAAGAAACATGATATCAGCAAGAAAATACCGCTATAGGAACTATGAGCACTCGTCCAGAGTTAATATCCACTGGATATTTTGGAAATAAAATAACATGATGACCATTTGTCTTGCAGCTGTAAAGATTACTTAATGTCCTTAACATTAAATAATAGTCATAGTAATGGCCAAAGAATTTCCTTTGATGCAATCAGCCTTCAGCGGCGGTCAGACCAGCGACCAAAAAATAACGAACAAACAATCAATGGCAGAACAGGCATTTATGAAAATTATCCAGGAGAAAAGTATCAAGCAGTGCTGCTATCCGAAAAAAAAATGATAATGGAAAAAATAAAGACTATTCGAAACACTATTTATATTGTTTATCCCTGTCTCTACTACAACACACGCACACATATATCCTTATTGTGTTGTCTCTTTAATCTGGTGTTATATCAGTTCTCTCTCTCTCTCTCTCTCTCTCTCTCTACATTTGTTGTAACAGTGACTGCGAGGGTGCTAGCGTTGTAATCGGTGTCATTTGATAATCGCCACTCTAGATTTCAATGCAGAGTTACACCGCAATAGAGTGCACCTTTCTAAAGGCTTCTGGAGAACGAACCTTTGACAAACGGTCGAGAAGTTGTTACAAACGAGCACTTCACTGCATAAAAGCCTTTTGACGGTTGTATCTCTTCCTCTTAGAGTGTATCCTTTCTCCCCTCTCCTCACCGATCGTTTCGTGATAAAGCAGATGCAAGGCTTAACAAATCGCCATGGTCTCGATTCTTTCGTAGCATCGATTTCCTTTTATTTTTATACGAGAGAGAGAGAGAGAGAGAGAGATTATACCACTGGCATTCGGTGCCATTGGTATTCTTGAATATGTTCCACTCGCCATGTGGAATTGTACTTCGTTGAAATATCATTTCTTTTGTGTCTTCAATATGCCGTTAACCCTTCGGGAGACGCACACAATTTCTGAAGGCGTTTACGAACTTCGAGAAAAGGCTATTTTCCTTCGAACAGTCCGCATTTTCCTGGGCACTAGCAAATGCACCAGAAAACTAACAAAAGTATACATTTTGTTCTAGTCAAAATTCGAGCAATTTGTTGTAAAATGGAAAAGCTGTTTGGTTCCAAAATATCCAACGGGTCTTTGGGGAAACACCTCTGCTTTGCATGGAAATATATTCCGAATCTCTTTACTAGGAATAGAAACATCTCAATTTTTCCGCAGATCCATCCATCTATCTCTTGACTTCTTTTCTCTATTATTAGTCGTTCTATTTCAAACAATTTTCTAATTCTTGTATTAATATACATATTACAGTAACTTGCAGTTTCCATCTTTCTCTCTCTCCCTTTTTCTCCTTCTCTGTCTCTTTCCCTGTTTTTCTTTAACTGGCTCACCCTGTTTCTCTTTCTCTGTATATATATATATATATATATATATATATATATATATATATATATATATATATATATATATATATATATATATATATATATATATATATATATATATATATATATATATTATTTGTTTGATATTTTTATACAGTTAAACGATATGACATAAAAATGTATTAAAAGTGATAAAAAGAATGAATTAAAATATTAGAAGAATTAGAATAGAATCAGAAAAAATCAGAAGTTAGAAATAAAACTCTGACTTAATCATCTATGCGGATGTGTCAGTAGGAAAGTCAAACATGCCAAAGTTCAATTGTGGCTGGTTTAGCGTTGACACAGTTGTGTATCACGAGGCCCTAGGGTGGGGATGTAGAAGTATCAAACAAGATTGACAATGTAGGCAGACGGAGATAGGTCGCAAGGGAGAATTCATGACCCATCGTTCCAGCAGACCACAACGTTAATCTTGTTTGGGATGTAATTCGCTTGGACGTCATCACCCGATGGTCTAGTTGGCATTACAGAAATAACTTTGAGCCGACATGAAGACTTTCATGTCTGTTTACAGTTAAAGTGAAGAGATAAACTTCAGGATAGAGCGATTGTCTATTTTACGGTGTGTGACAAGTGATGAAGTTGAGGTGGATAAACCTTTCCTAATAGAGTCTTCATTCGGAGACTGGTCATTCTTTCTCTATTTCGTAGTGCAGGTGAAGAAAGACAAAATCAAAATGCAGACAAGAAGAAAGGAAAACATGTTCGGTTTTCCTTTGTTTAAGATGTAATTGAATATAAAAGTTCCACATAAAAATAGCAAGCATCACTGATGCAGAATGAAACAGAATTTACTTACAGGGAGAAAAAATGATATTTTAAGACTAAATTAATTAAACATTCGTGTTTCTGTCGAATTTTTTCCACTATAAAATAGTATAACGTTACTAAAAGACGCTGCGTTCATTTAATATTGCTCTGCAATTCCTGTCATGAATATAACACGATTTAAATTTTTTTTCTTACCTGAATTACCGCGCTTTATTCAACTTTTGCGAGTAAGAAATTGTGTTACTTCTCCAGTATCTCAGATTGTTGGAGTTCTGGTTTTCGTCTTAATGTATTTATCGTTTTTATTTGATAGAGAAAAAAAATTTTTAATTAAACTAGCTTTGATTATTTTGGGGATACGTCTGTGGCAAACAGTACTAATTATATTAAGTTGATATTAAATTATAGCGAAGGTTGCACTTTTCTTTAAAAATAAAAACATAATAAAATAAAATAAAACCAGTCAAAAAATAAAGTAAATTAAAATTAAAAAATCCAGTAGAATTATAATTGTAATCAGAATATCGTATTATAGTGCATCGTATTTTTTTCTCAAATACTTATGGTATGCATATGAGGTTGCGCTATGTACATTTTATAATTTAAATAAAGGTACTATATATTAAATGTATTGCTGGCATAGCAATTATGCAATTATTTAACCTTTAGGGCTTCGTTCTTATGTTTAAAAACAAGAACCTTTGGCATGAAGAAAATCAACCAGTCAACCTGTAAATTGAGTTCAGAAATCTCAGCGAAATGGTTGTTGCCAGATTGGCAGTTAGGAAATGGTTTATAAATCTTCATTACTTGCTCGTATGTTGTACAGGAGATAGGGCTTTTAACTGGGTGAGATTAATTTCTTTCAAAACGTCTTCCCCTAAACAATAAAATTAAATAAGGAAAGATTCTCAAAGATCCCACCACCCACCCCTAAGCCAATGTATGTTTGGTGTTATTAAAACTACACAAAATCAGACTGCAGTAATTGTCAGATTAGTTTCTGTTGCAGCTAGCAAAACATGTTCATCACCATTAAAAATTATACATTTTATTAAACAGTTAATGTTCCGAAATTTAGCACAGGTAGAGATTATTTTTAGACAGTTCTAATAATATCATTCCTGTTTAGAAGCGTGGAAAGTCGCGGGGGAAAAGGATATAAAAAAATTTCAACTTCCACACGTTGAAATTAACTGCAATTCTTATTTCTATATAAACGAACTTCAGTATCAGATGTTTCATTCACAAAAGCAAAAGAGCAATTCCTCTAAATATTATTTCATCAAATACTAGTATTTATTTCCTATCCTATTATATAATATTATTTCATCAAATACTAGTATTTCTTTCCTATCCTATTATATAATATTATTTATATAAATACTAAAATTTATATAAATAATAAATACTAGTATTTATTTCCTATGCTATTATATATATATATAATTTCATCAAATATCTTTCCTATCCTATTATGTATATATTATATTATATCATATGGTTTAATGACTGTTACCGAGAGATTTAATGACTGTTACCGAGAGATAAACATATGACAAGATAAAAAGATGACAAGATATGTTACATCAGTAGCGTGTTTGAAAATACTAAAAACGAATACTACGCGCTGTCGCGAGTAGTATTCGTTTTTAGTATTTTCAAACACGCTACTGTCTTTTTATACTTGTTCTGTTAGTACAATTTTAAGTCTCTGTAATTTTTTATATACTTCTTTGATTGTGATACCTGAGGATGTTCATGTAACGAAACTAGTAAACTAGTAGTATCTTTTTTAAATATATCTTGTCATCGTATATATATATATATATATAATATATATAATATAATATAGGATAGGAAATATATATTATATGATATAATATTATATATACATAATAGGATAGGAAAGATATTTGATGAAATAATATATATATATATATATAATAGGATAGGAAATATGTTATTTCATCAAATACTAGTATTTCTTTCCTATCCTATTATATCAGAAATAAAACCGAAGTTCAACAAGATTATAAAACTTATAGTAATAAATAAAAGGTGTATTTACAATTAATATTAATATATTTAATTTTTTTAAAAATATTTTTAAAGTATTTTATTTTATATACATAATAAAAGTTTCTAATTTAAAGTATATGAAGTTATAGCTAATCAAATAATTATAGCGAATTAAATACATATTAAAAAACTTTAAACATATTCTTGCTCTCGCCATATGGCGTTTTAGATCTCTATCTGAAAGTTTCTGCTGTACTTGTTTTTTTCGCAATCCTGTTGTTGCAAAAGATTTTCTTTGAAAAAAAAAAAATTTGAAAACTGGCTGTTTGGGCAAAAGTGCATATACGATCGCAATCAGGTCATAAGAGGTTTTGTTGTCCAAGTACTCATATTACATCATAATTGATGTCAGAGTGCAAAAATTGCTAGCGAAGACAAATAACATTGGCAGTGCGAATATAAATGAACCCATATAGACAGAGTCGGCCTTCCACGTGCAGTAGACGATGAAATTGCTATTCAGGATGTTTTTTTGTTGTTGTTGTTGAACACGTCAGAAGCAAAGTAGAAGGTCGGTGTCAGACAGAATAAGAAAGGGAGAATACGAAGATAAATATCGAAAAAATCAAATAGAAAGAAAGATAAGTTCTACTTTTTTTAAGTCCACAAGGTTGCAGGCTTTATAATTTCTAGCTGAGTGTATTAATTAATTAATTAATTAATTAATTAGAAAAGTACTTTTTAAAATAGATGCAGCTTTTTGTACAAAGCTGTTAACAAGGAAAAGAAGAGAATTTGTTTTGAAACTGACCTTTTGTTTAGATTATGAAAAAGCATTTGATAAATAAATAAAAAAATAAAAATAAAACACGTATTCTTTGATATTTTGAATGGAATAAATATACCTACTATTTTACTACAGTAAATGTTGTAAATATACAAAAATATTGAAATATGAAAAAATGTCTGAAAAAGCAATCTATAAACTAAGGAGTAACAGAGGATATCTTTTGTCTCTGACATTTAAAATAACCAGGTATAGAAATTTCTCGCAATAATAAAATAAGCGCCTTATTATTTACAGACGATCAGGTAGAAATATCAGATAAGGAAGACAATTTACGAAGAGCGATATCTAATTGAAGCATTATAGTAGATCAGTGTGGAATAAAATTAATATGTGGAATGAAATAGAGAAAACTAAAATCATCTAAAATAGCTTTATTAATAATATGATAGAGCCGATAAATATTTAAAATTTTCTTGAATATGAAATATCATATGAAGCAGAAAAGGATATGAAATTAAAATTAATTTCAACCTTTTTACAGGATAGAGGCCTGATAAATAGAGCTCTAATCGGAATCTTGTACAAAACAGGCTTAAAATATACAATCTTATTATGTGGCAAGGAAATTTGGGCAATAAACAAACAAGATAAACAAAGATATTCCTTGTTTATCTTATTTGTTGTTTGCCCAAATGTGAAATGAGATTCATGAGAAGAATTGCAAAACAAATTATTAGCCAAAAAGGAATGAATGGGTTTTAAAATAACTAAAAATAAAATCAGTGGAAGAAATCTAAACAGGTATAAACAAAATTGGGTATAACATATAAACCTAATGGAAAACAACCGATATGAAAAACAATTAATAAAATATACACCAATTGGAATAATATCTTAAAAGATACTATTAGATTAAAATCACCGGAACAGATCATATGGTATATTATTAGTATTTATCGTTATGATGGTGATGTCTTAAATATATAAGAGTACCGATGGAATAATAGGCCCGTACATGGTATTCAGAAAGAAAACAGCTCGTGATCTCTAAATAACATTTGAAGCGGAACTTTAGTATCGAAAATAGTGTTCCTAACTATATTTATCTTATTATGATCGTCTGTCTTGTCTGTCCAAAGTATTGGATACAAATTTGGGGATGCTGTAGACTTAGTGAGTTCTGATGTGTAGACTTAGTGTACTAGACTTAGTGTTAAAACAAATCCAAGGATTGGTAATGAACTTCCGATTTTCAGTCCACTGCTAACTTATACGGGGAATCCTTTGATGCTTTGACATTAAATTCTGCCCACTTCAAGCTGCAAACGCGGTTAAGGTATATAGACGATATTTTTGACATTTGTCCACGTCGCTCACAGACGGTTTCCAATTTTTCACAATTTCTTAACAATATCCACAGATGAATTACTTTACTGTTAACAAGGAAAAGACGGGACCTTGTCCTTCTTGGATACCATAGTTACAAGACAATTGGATGAGTTAAAAAAATGTTCAGTCTATCGGAAGCCCGCCCGCACGCACGCCCGCACGCGCGCACACACACACACACACACACACACACACACACACACACACACACACACACACACACACACACACACACACACACACACACACACACACACACACACACACACACACACACACACGCTCGCGCGCGCGCGCAAAGAAACCGAAAACGAATTCCTCTCAAACACCATTACAAGAACACAAACACGGCATATCCAAATCCAATCTTCCTTCCCAAAAAAGTTAACTATATATGTACGTTTCCAAGCATATACATATAAACAGTAAAATCTACACCTGGCTCGCGACGGGTACTGAAAGAAAACGACGAAACCACCTCTATCTCTTATCTTCCTCAGATAAGATCGGCAGAGGTTCCGAAGAAGAAAAAGAAGTACGACACATGCCACCCAAACAAACAAACAAGTACATATCAAAAAGAATGTGCTCGGTAGCTAGTATACTGAAATCTGTAGATAAGAAAAATATCTGTATTAAATACAAAATCTATAAAAATTTATTATTATTATTATTATTATTATTGCTGTTGTTATTTCGTATGGCTTATGTACTGGGCTCCAAAAAGCACTGCGTGGGATCTGCTATGAAAGGAAGGCAACAGACATCCAATGCAGCACTTCTGCAGAACACAGCCGGCCAGCATGACCAAGACTCGTCATTTAAGGGATTTTGAATGACGCATGATCATAGGGTGGCGTAGTGGCACGTCCTTCAATTAGATCAATTAGATTCTGACATGGCATCCACGATTCCCTCTACACGGCATTATACAGAAATGGACAAGCAAGGTGCTACAACGTTCGCACCACAGTCAGGAAGACTCCATATTTTTTCGGACCGCTAGAAATGGGCCATTGCCCGAGATGTCACGAAGGCTCATAGGATCACTCTTCAGGCCATCATAGCTGCTGTATTAGTGGATCCGGCAGGTTCTCCTTCCACCTCCCAGTGTGACCCATCAACCCGAAGAGTGTAGCGTGCTCTTCATGAGACGTGCATTGTCGGGTGGGCTGGAAGAGAAAAAAATTAATCTCGCAGGGAATGCTGGGTGGCGTCTGCGCTGGTGCGAAGAGCATCAGCATTAGATCGTTGAGGGCGCCCTCTCGGAGGACAACTCCAAAAATGTTTGGAGCGTCTTCACGAGAGATATGACCAATATGTCATATCTCCAATGGTGGCGTAGTTATGGTATGGGCAATGTTCTGTTCTGCAACTGTGGGAGCCATATGTGGTATGGGCACGAGACACAGTGCCTTTGGGTACCAGAATGTGCTGGCTATCCATCTTGCTGGAGCGATGGCCGGGAGTTCTATGGGAATGCAACAGATTGTTTCTTCCAGTAGCACAATGCCCCATGCCATGCTGTGCCATGCTGCACAAAGTTTGGTTCACACAGGTTGGCATGAACTTGTTGTC
Organism: Typopeltis vanoorti; assembly: GCF_054136105.1. Taxonomy (NCBI): domain Eukaryota; kingdom Metazoa; phylum Arthropoda; class Arachnida; order Uropygi; family Thelyphonidae; genus Typopeltis; species Typopeltis vanoorti. The sequence continues at coordinate 23,958,055 of NC_143565.1, read as the reverse complement.
TTGGCCGTCCCAGAGTCCGTATTTGAACCCGATTGAAGTGACATGGGATATTCTGGAGCGCCGTATACGCCTGTGCAAGCCACCTGACACCAACCACCATCAACTGTTGTAGCGTTTGAAGCCGAATGGCAATGCAGCCTATCAGGACAATGTCTACTTGTAGACAGCCTTCCACAACGTGTTTCAGCGGTTACTGCCGCAAAGGATGGCCCAACATGTTATTGGCTGTATACATCCCGTATGACCTGCCAGACAAACAGAAAAAAAAAGAAAAAATATATATGGAAGCATGATATTAAATAATATATTATTTATTTTCTAGGCAGCTAGAAGTTTGGGGGAGGTGTCAACGTGCTAAGTGATTTTAATAGACTTTTTTTAATTTTGAATTTTTGTGAAAACGGACGAGGGCAGTTCATCGAATTTCCCCTTGCAGTACATTCTGTAATTTATAGACTCTCAACAAGAAATGGAACTTTCCATTTGAATTGCGAGTTTGCAATATTCATCTGCATTACCGCCTTCTGGATGCATTCCTTTGTATCATGAAGGCGGTGTCCATTCCGGAATGTAAGGGGAAATGGGCGAACAAAACGAATAATTTCATCGTATATATAAATCTGAATGAAACGCTAATGGTATTGCTGACATACGAACGAATATCGAAATAAAAATAAGTGAAAACAATTATTTTGCACTTTTTTTTTTCAGGAGGTTCGCGTTTTTTAATTAAAATCAGCAGCCATCCTGAAACACATTTCCCATACATATTCCGACCCCCATTATTATAAAAATTGATGGATTCTACAGTAGAAGTAGATCCTCGTATGCTAACGGCTATGTTACCGGTAATGAAAGAGGGCGCATGTTTTCTGATGGGCAACGTGGATTTTTCGTTTCCAATTCAAGTTCGCTTAGGCGGATGAATCGAATCCAACAGGATTTTTCTCCTAATTTGGGATTTCACTCCTTAACATCCAAACATTCAAACTTACAGAGATGACGTATTTGCTTTAAAACCTTTGCTGACACAATATTTCACCGCCCGTAAAAGACCACCGCCCTACTTCTTGAAGCCTGATTGGTTTGAAAAACGTTCCATGATTTATCTCTAGAGCAGATTTCTGGGATTGGAGTTACATTATAAAAGTCTGACTTTGTTGAAATCAGAATCGCATCGCCATATCTATCTTCATTAGTCATTATCAGAAATCGAAGCAGAAGCCATGCAATCTTCTTAAGTTATTTTATTTATTCGTATAATGATATAACGACCGTGAGGCCACTTTTACAGGGAAGTACGGCACCATCTCAATCCTCCCCAAATTTTTTTATCCGGTCTCGGGACCAGCATAGCTGACAAATCAGGCCTATGTCTGGGTCTTAAGTATTCCTGACTGTCATCCGTGATTTATCTCTAGACAGATTTATGGGATTGGATTTACATTAAAAAAGTATGAACTTGTTGAAGTCAGAGTCGAATCCCCAGATAAACTGGGGAGAAAAACCTTGCTGTCCAATCCCATGACCGCTAACTTGGCTATGTCTGAGAAAGATGCTTAAGCTCCTCACGTAGACGACCGGAATCGAAACCAGGACACTCCTTTCCCAGGCATGTGGTTGCAAAGCGCATAACCACTAGGCTGAAGGTGGTGACACGCACTTTTACTTCAAGACAAATGCCTTTAGCTGTTTATGGTAATAAAGGTTTATCCAGATTTCAATAACTGATTTACATAAAGATCGAAAAGAAAGCACAATAATGTGGTTGTAAAAACATTGCCTGAGAGTGACTGTGCACGTGATACAGGTAACTGTATTCCTGTTGAAATTAAAATTCAATCAGAATGCAGAATACCATTTTACGGCTTCTGCTATACACGTCTACAGATTAACGAATACGGTTAAGCAAGCAGATCGATCACATTACTTTAAATTATGTTAATGGGAAGTGGCTATCTCATCCAGGTCATGAGAGAATGGAATGCTCAAGTTTATTGGCAAGATTTCTAGAATCGCCACAATATGAATAAGCGAGATGGCTCCGCTTGAGCTATCTTGCTTATTCATATGCGATTGTGACAAAGCTTTGGGGGATATCATTCGAAAACCGCAGCTAGTTATCTGCAGTCAAAATGTCATAGTGAGAGCAGGATTTGTTCACCTTGATTGAAATCAGATGTGAGGCCTCGGTGAACGTACTCATCGTACTCATCGTACAGTCCAGGCCTGGTTTTGGATTGGTTGACCGAATGGTTTGCGTATCTACATTACAACCACAGATCACGGGTTCAATTTCCCGCTGTAAGAATGGATGTTGGTGATTGTCTTTAGGTGGGAGATGAATTTCACTGCCCGATGTGAGACAACAACCGCGCAGCTTACTGGAGGTCTGAAGTAGCTTGAAAAAAAATTCAACATTTGATCTCTAGAGTATATTCTCCGGACTATGTAAAATAAATTTTAAAAAAATAGAAACAATGTGTAAAAATAAAAATGGGGAAACAATTCTTAGCTTAACCACAGCACAAATATAATTCAAGTTTATAAATAACCTTTCGTGGGTTGAAATCATATAAAAAAAAGTCAGGTTTCTGCTTGGATGGTAGCTGACTACTCGGAAATGACCAGTTAGACACACCTTTTTAGTTCATTCTCTAACAACCCAGGATTTATTCACGAACATTGTTTCACTGAGGTTTTATATGTGTTTTATATGTGTCTGATCGATGATCACCTGCCTAACACAATGTTGAAACAATCTCCCGTTTGTCTCAACAACACATTCTCTGCTGTCTGAGTGGCGTTTGAGTCTCACATGGTAATAATGGGAACGTGGGATATTTCGATTATCACAAATCAACTAGGTCTGTTAGGAAAATATGTGCGTTATCTGTTTGCTATGGGAATAAAATGGGTTAAAAACCGGAGATTTCTTGAACCAAAAAACCTTGCAACCCAGATATGAGATCAACTTGTTCACCTTTAAATGAAAGCGATTATAAATATGAAAATTATTTTAACATGTTACCAACATCATGAATACTTTTATAGAAGTCTGTCAAACCACAGCAATGCAGTTGGTTCTGTCTTTTCAACTTTTGTAATAAATATCATACTTTATGTGTTATGAATCAGAATTAAGTAAACAACTGGTCATTATCCTTTTCTTTTGTTAAGTAACCCGGTTTATTTTCAAGCATAAATTCATTTTCGAATGTCAATTTTCAGAGGAACACACAGTCGTATCTAAAATGTTTCGGTGGCATTGAACACGCTCCCCATCACTGATCAATCTATCTTCGAAAGGAAAGTGACTAGTCGATATATCATATTTGTGATTAAAAAATTAAACCCAATGGTTATAATACCATATGGGATAGCTGTTGGAAAGGTGTGTTTAGGGGTGTTGGTCATGATATAGCCCTCAAATGGGCCACTACATAACTAGAAATTTCCTCTCCTCTCCTCTTCGAACAAGCGTCAGTTTGTTTAGCCCTAATCCAACCATCCAAAGGTAACTCCTGTACGTTAATGCTTTTATTAGCCTACTGATAACCAACCCCTTGCATTAGCATCTGCGCTGGACCCGCTGAACGCCCCAGTTCTTGTTTGATATCACTCTATGTTCTAAGGCTGCTTACTTGTCTGTTTACATGAAAACCCAGGAAGGGAAAAAACATCCTCTAGCTACGTCAAAACGATTAACTCATGTTTATTTAAAATACGTTCCTCCTAATAGATGATCTTCACGTTAGAGTCGAACGTCGGTCCTTTCTCTCCAAAGAATGCAAGTAGTACCACGCGTCTCTCGTTCTGCTATCAACATGATGTTTCAGAAAGACCTGACTGAATTCCGATGCTTTGAATATTAAAACAGTTTGGTAATAGTTAACAAACGAATATTATATACCATCTACTAAGTTTTATTCTAAGGGTTTCATGTTTTATGGATTTTATATGTTCACCTCTAAGTCCGGAACAGGCCACTTAGCCAGGAAGAGGAAGAGAAGAAGATATGTGCACCTCTAGTAGTACGATTCAAAGAGAAAACTCTGGCGATGTAATATCGGGAGACCTCGGAGAACAATAAATTAGGCCATAGAAAGGAATATTTTAATTACTTCTGTTCTTTTAGAATTTCCTTGAATCCCTAACAAAATAACTAAAGCTATGAGGTCAATGTATTACGACTATTAATTACGACTAAAACCGGAATTTTTTTAAGGGAAATATCCGAACACCTCTATATTACTATATGTAACTGGCCGTTCACCTGAAAAAAAACCCTTCTAACATTTGTTCACTGCTTATTCGGAATTGCTCTAGCTGTCTGGTGATTTATTGCCAATACTTAAACAGCACCACAGAGAAAAGATTTGGTAATCGGTTCTATCTTTATGAAGCATCTAATACCTTTGAGTACACTCCAGCGTGCAGTGGAATTTCTATTTCAAAATGACATCAAACAGTTGGCTCCAGTATTGCAGCATATCGATTTAATTTAGATTTTAGATGATTGTTTTAGTAAATATCTGATATTCTGGGAATACTTTTCTATAAATATTGTGGATAAGGAACTAAAGAAAGAAAAATTAATACCGTATCTACGTTGATGTTGTTTTATATAATGTGTGTAACGTAAAAGCCATTCGCAGACAAATCGTGTGATTTGTTTCACAAATTAATGTGGAAGGAAAAACACGTGACCTAATTCAAGCGAATAGCGAATGGTAATTGATCACCATATATCTTCCAGTAGGATTAATGCATCGATGGTTGCGCCAATTGACAATCAACCATCCCAGCTATCTCTGCTAACCAATTACATGGTAAAGTGAACAATTAGCGAAAAATTAATATCCTTTTCTTTCTTTACAGAAACAAAACCTACCATTAAGGCAATGATCATTACTTTCTGCGTTTATTAGCAAACCAAGCTTTCTGACTTACGACTCGTTAGACGCTTTAATTTACCTGGAGGCCTTCGTGCAAATTGAAATGGACCAATGCCAAATTGCTGGGTCATGTGACATCACTACTGACAATGTTTTGTTTACTCAAGCGAGATACACAGCACTTTGAGCCTAAAACCAACCACATTTAATGAAATTTACTTAGAACATATATTTTCAAGATGTGACGCGAAACCTGATTCTTGTACGGCTTAGGCATTAAAAGGAAACAAGAAATCGAAATAAACACCAATTACATATATACATCGAGAATAAAACAGTCAATATAAATATGATTTTAATGTATTGTGTTTCGATTAGCCACTGATGTATCCCTGCTAAGACATTTGTGCAATCTGTATGTGTGTGTAGTTTTTTTTAATCCAAAATGACGAATGGTGATAAAAATCTTTGTGTATATGTGTGCACTAGAGAGAGAGAGAGGGGAGGAGTAGATTAAAACATAGGAAAGGAAGGAGAGAGATACGGAAAAGAAAATTAGGAAACAACGAGAACAAGCGATCTCATAAGAAAAAAGAGAAAAAGAATGGAAAAAGAATGAAACAGAAGGTCAAGCGAAATAACTAAAAGGATACAAAGTGATTGGGAAAAAAGAGAAAGAGAACTGAGAGAAAGAGTTTCGTAGATTAGTCCAGAAACAAGTTTCGTTTCTTTTCTTTTCTTCTTCTGTCTTTCGCGCAGTAAGCTCTGAAGATGCTGAAAACCTTTATCTGTTGTGTAAGGACAGCAACGACACCTGTTGTCACAATGAATAAAAGTTATCTTGCCTGTCTGTCTTGCTATGTTCTGATAAAAAATAATTCAGCAAAGAGCCGATTGTAGGCAGAATATTCATATGGATGGATGGAGGTAATTCGTGTCAACTGACCGACACAATATTGCAGAAAAGGGGACGGATTAACTAAGTTTGAATTCCTGAAGACATTCCAATTGTTCTTTCTGTTTCTGTGAAAGCCATTCGACTGGCTTTACTGTAATAGGGTTCATTCCGTGAACAAAAAAGCGAACGGAGGTAATTTCCTAAGTTGATGACTTAATGCATAAGAATGACTTTATCTCGCTCTCCCGATACCTCGTTCTTATTCCTTCGCGAACTATAAGTTTTCTGCACCAGCATTTCCTACTTTTTCCCGTTCTAAAATGTGACGTGAATGTTAATCTACACCTTATCCATAATTTATGGTATGAAGACAACTTTACAAAACTCTACTGTGTTACTTAATTCTTACTGTTATGCGTTCCTTTGAACTCTTCTGTTTATCTAACCATTGCAACACGCAGAAGGTAATAAATAGTGGGAATAAAATCAGATCACGTTATGGAAATGGGAGGGTATAATAAAATCTCCAAACTTTTTGAAATGTGAACCTTTTGGTTCGAAATCTGCTGTTGTGATATTAAAGTGCATCCTTTTGTTCTTGTGTAGTTTCTCACCATCAGGAAATCGCATTCGGTAGTACAGTGTAATACTGAAGAGGAGAATGGCATATTCATTATTGTACATGCGAATTAAAAGGATGACGTCATCACTGTATACCAAATTTAAATTTTGTAATACAAATGACGCCATCAATCCCCATATGGATTCATTACATTTCTGATTTATTCTTTCATTTTCCAAGATTTTCATTTTGATTGATATCTAAAGAAACAATTCATTGTGATGATGGAATGTAATAATAATGATGATGATTAGAGTAGTAATGCATGCAAGTAATACATAAATCATCCTAATCTTCATAAAATATCTGGGTTTTGTACTTGAGTGATGTTCCCTATTCCCAACGAATTTATTAAAATCTTCAAAGAGGTTTAAGAAATAAAATTGCAATAGAAGTGTGTCTAATCTCGCTGTGATTATGAAACCATACGTAGGGCATGCACTGTGATGAGCGATCGTGATCACGGGGTTGTTTATCCATCTAGGAAAAATAATATTATTAAACGTGGCTATTGAAGTGTATTATTAACAGAGATAAAAACTTCATGAGAGTTAATTTTTATTTCTTATAATAAATATACATTATCTTTGTCCGCAATAAACAAAACACGGAAGAGATATTTATGTGTGCATCTCTGTAATAATCAGTGCTTGACTAAAGATGTAAGGCGCATGCGTGTAGCTTAGTTGGAAATATCCACATAAGCTAAACGCGTGCACATTATTCTACACATTAACATACACATATCTCCCACTGAATTAGAAACTTTTATTTAAAACCGTCTTGGACCTCCTTTATCCCGAATTACAGTACGTATGCGGTTTAACATAGATTACACAATGTCGGATTGCATCGACATATACAACACACTAGATGTTCATCAGACAATCCTTTAATTGGCTCTGATTTGACAAAAGAGAATTTTGCTTCCGGATTTGTGTTTGTAACATTTCCTATATATTCTCATTTGCTTGTCTAGAACACATCGTCATGCGTATGTAATTATTTTACATTCGTAAAGTTGAAGTACATCTGCGTAAATGTTTCTAATTCTCTGTTACCGATAATCGCAGTATCATCTTTATAGGCTCCTTTTCTTTCACTATCATAAAGTTATAAGCAAAATCGCTGATCGATGATAAGCAAAATGTTTTAACATTTCGTGTTTATGTCTGTTCGTGTGACTCTCGTTAAACGTTTTAATTAGCAAGTAATGAATAAAACATCTTATTTTGTTGCTCACAATAAATTAAATTCATCATTTAAATTTATTGTGAACAACAAAAATTGCATTTGTTTGCAATTAGAAACTTAATTAAATTTATCATTAAACATTGTCAGTCATCACAATTCTTCTTCAGTCCCTTTCTAGTTTCCTCCGTTTTCACATTAATTTGTTTTTGCCTTTCTTAAAACCGTGACATGTATCACATGTAAACATTTTACTGGATAAAGGACGTGATTCTGCATAAATGCTGCGTGTTGGTCAGTTGTGAAGAGTTATCTGAAACGTTTGGATTTCAGAGAAATGAAATGCTGGTTGTGTTAAATGCAACGGCTACAATACAATATGGAAACGAAATTGAAGCAGCTTATCAAAATATATTTAACCTGTAACCATGCAATGATTCTATGGAGTCATTATATTAAGAAAAATGAGGCGCATGAAATAGGGGACAACTTTATACGGACAATAAAAATTGCCAATAGAATGTTGTCATGGTTGGGTTGCAAAAACAATTGACAGAACACTTTTTAATTGAAGAACGACAGCATATTTTGATTAAATAATATTAATACGGGAATGATGCTCAAAGTTGTACAAAAAATCAAACCTCTTACATTTTAATTAATAAAAAGCGAAAATATACATTGACGTCATCATTTTGTCGACAATTTGAACTTAATAGGACATATTTCATGAATATTGTGACTCAGATAACACCCATAATTTCAATAATTTATTTGGAACATGAAATTTAAAACTGTTCATCCATGAAACGCTTGAGCTGCCTCATAAATAAAAAATAAAAAACCGAATAAATGAAAAACCGAAGGAAGAAAACGGTGTGATACAAAATATGTTCATAGGCTCAGTGATGAGTTTTGCTTGAATTTATAGAATTGCAACGTCCAAAACTAACAGTATGGCTTTTGTGTTGTAGTAAATAAAATCATAAATATAAAAAACATACATTTGAAAGTAGTTTCATACAAACGGTGTGACCGCTTCATTCGTTAACATTTCTCTCTGTCGATTATTGTTGTTTACTAAAGAATTATTGGAAACTACAATAATGTGTGTGTGTGGCACGGAATACGTCTCCCATTTGGAGCTGTTGGTGATATCCCTCTGGAATCTATGAAAACTGTCAAAGGAGATAGAGAAATTTCGACACAAAAGAGGTGAGCGATGAACTACATTTTGCTTTAAAGCAAATCAAATAAAAATACGCCTTCCGTATATTTTTGTCATTTTCTCTACCAGGAAAGTTTGACGTGCATAGCACATTATTAAACCAATAATGGTAGGAGCCTTTTATTTCGAATAATAATACCTTTATTTTCACTAAAAGAGAAATAAATCGTTAAATGAATGGAAAACTGCAACAATTTCAGTTTTCTCTCGTTGCAAATCATTTGTAAGAGAAAGCTCAGAGATCCTTTTTTGAAATTCATCTGCAGCCTAAACTTTACTTTCTGTTCACATTAAGCAATATGAACATAAACTCATAATTTTTGTTAAACGTGATAAAATTAATATCCGCAGTGAGGCAGGACGTTCGCTTGTCAAACTAATATCAACAAAAAAAAAACAAAAAAAAAACGTATTCACTTCAAATCGCTTTTTTATGCTAGAAGTAGATTCTGTCACTCCGAATCAAAACAAACCCACGAAGGGTTTTAGTGTGCCCTAAATAATGTTCCCTCGGTTGTAAGCAAAGCCCTTACGCTACTTGTTTGATGAATATTGCCTTGTTTCTTCTTTTTTTTTTTTTTTTTTTTTTTTTTTGCTTATAGTTAACAAGAAGTTAGAATAGGTTTCTGCGTTAATGTGATGTGGTTTTTCTTTGCGTTCACCAGTTTACCGAGATTACAGCTTTTATTTTACTCGTAGTTTAGGACATACGATCCAAAATATTAAGCGTTATGTATACGAGTAAGTTTAATACCCTGAAAAATTGCAAATGAAGAGAAAAAAAATTGAAAATAAAGAGAGTAATAATAGATATTTTTCTGTTCAACTCAAATATAAACTACAGGCGGCTTAATCAATCAATGTCTTCTTTCATCACATTTCTGAATTTATTTCTTAATTTCTGCCCTTATTCAATTGTTTTTCTATACACTACAGGTCTCTCAAGATTAATTTGTCACATAAGAAAAAGCACGGATAGATCCCGGTTACGTTTCAAAGTGTTCTTACTCCAACAAAACATTCATAGTGTGCTAAACGCTACTCTATTCTTTAGCAGAATGTTCTAAATTAAATTTCAGTTGAAAAGGGACATAGTTGCCATGGTTTCCAATGTACGCAAGAGGAACAGACTGAACTCTATGAATTTATGAGAGGAAACAGGTGAAAAATTGAGAATTTTGAATAGCGTCGATCCCCAACTTAATGCTGACAGAGTGCTACACGACATAATGAATTAAATGATGTGAGCATTTAAGTTATTCATAAGAACAAAAAGATAATACTAAGCTAGCAGTTGACAGAGATTTATATGCAAATAATACCCACCACCTTAAAGAATAACTAGTGTCAACTGAAATAGTAAAAGATGAACTCAAGTATAAATTTCTCTTTTAAGAGCGATATTCTAAAATAAGAGGGATTCAAAATACGACGAAAAACTCTCTTGATCTTGATGTTCCTGTCTGTGACATTTCTAACAAGATTTAATGAACCTGCTTCCATTAATGACACTCGTTTTTTATTCTTTCTCTCTCTCTCTCTCTCTCTCTCTCTCTCTGTGTGTGTGTGTGTGTGTGTGTGTGTGTGTGTGTGTGTGTGTGTGTATGTATGTGTGTGTGTGTGTGTGTGTGTGTGTGTGTGTTTGCTTACTATAATTAAGAACTTGCGAATCATTTAGCAGTACATACGTGATAATAGTGACCTTATTTCCAAATCATTGCACTCTTTTTCCAGTCTCTCTCTGTCAGTCAGCTTTGGTGCGTCCAGATTAAAAACAGTGTTCTTTTTTCAATAAACGCACTAACTCTTCCTTATCAACACCACCGTACAGAAAATGCTTAATTTGCATACTGCTTATCATAAAATTAGCTGATCTGATTAGCTGAATAAACAAATCTGATTCACCTTCAGATTTGTTTATTCTATTGTGTTTCATTTTTCTTTATTTTCTTTTAATTCTTTATTTATTGTGGATAATCTATTAATCTATTTGATACTAATCATGAATATTTTTTCTCATGTCCATTTATTTTTTGTTAGATTTATTCTTTCTGTATATCCATCTTTCGGAATATTTTTTTTAAATTATTAATTCTGTACATTATTTTCTTTCTTTCTTCATGTCGTGTATGTTTCTATTTTTATTCATTTTTCTTCATTCTTATCCGAGAATCTTTCTAATTTCCTGTTTCATTCTTATCCGAGAATGTTTTTTTTCTTCTTAAATGTTTCAATTCAAATGTTTTTTTTCTTCTTCTATTTTTATTCTTTCATAAGAAAAAAAATTCTATTTCATTCATTCATTCTATTCAAAATCACGTTTTATTCTATTCATTCCTATTCTTTCATATGAGGAAATTTCTATTTTTTTTATTTATTTATTCTTTCTTTCTTTGTATTCATTTTCTTTCAACTTTTATTTTCTCTCCGTGTCTCTGTCTTTTTTTTTATTTTTTTTTATTTCTTCATACAATGTCTTTCTATTATTTTTTCCTGACAAGTCTATTTCTTCCAGGGTATCCACGTATAGCCTTTCTAGCTACACTTAAGCTATTGTTCTTCACTATGCAGATTTTATTTTAAACGTTCTTAAATGTTCGACATCGGTCCTTAGAAGAGATTATTTTCTTTGCAGCTCTGCAGTTATGAAAAGCAGTTTGAATACGTAAGAACAAAGCAAAAAATATTATCGATAGATGTTACAAATCAATAGCCTCTTCATAGTGAATCAATGTACGCACTACCATGCGTAAGAGAACAGAAAATCAAAGTACTCAGCGACGGAAGTGTAATTAGGGAAGTAATCGTGTTATCGGAGAGTCTGTTGAAAGCTGGCGAAGGACAAAATCCTTCAGGAGTTTTTTTTTTTCCCAGATGAAAAAAGAATGGAGAAAAAAAAAGGAAAGAGATGAAATAAAATCGAGAATTGTTTTTCGAATTCATCCTTGGTGGTATGGGCGTAAGTGGAGATTTATCTCTTTTGTTTTTCGATGATAACACTGCTTCGTTGTTTGGTGATATATGTGGTTATTCAGAAGAAACAAACTCTTAACGAACTGACTTAAAATTCTATTAATATCATGACAATTGGTTTATTAAATTTTCGCCGTTATCCAGTCACTTCATTTGAGAATCAAAGCACTCATTATTGGGCGATACTTTATTTTTTCCCTATTTCAATAAGAATCACATTTCTGCCAAAATAAAATTCGATTTTGCTGACATATATATCGTGTTGTATTCTGAAATCCATCATGTAGATAAAACATGACAAAAAGCGTTTTAATTCCCCAATATAAGCTGATAATCAAGGTAATGTTTAGCTTCGATAACAATGGGAAACTCGATATAATAACCTTCATCACTGAGACCAAGGAATATTCTTCCTTCCTTTATTCCAGCATTTAATTGTGCACTTAATGGTTCGCAGACCATGTTTCACCTCACAATGTTCCGCCTCAGTTATGAAAGAAATATGCGTCTGTTCCATAAACTTGTCTCAATGAGAAATATTATATTATTGTTGAATATTGGTCCTTCCAGGTTTGCCCTTTCAATCACTACAATTAAAAATCCCAACCCATACCAGCAGAAATAGCTGATGACTAATCCATCTCCGCCACCAAAGCTTACAGTCGAATTGCTGCACTAAATCATGAGGATTCTGCACAAACGTGGAGAATTCCTAATGCTGAAGCCCTAACGAATAGAGTAAAAAAGGGTGTAACAATTCTCTATATCATGAACCTCCTTTCCTTTATTATTATTATTATTATTATTATTATTATTATTATTATGTGACACCTTCAGGGAGTCCAAATACTCTATTATGCGCAATAATTTCGCAGTTCTTTACTCCAATGCTGTTGACTGACATGTTGAGTGTTTACCATATTGTCCACTTGCCCTTCGTAGTAACTAAATCTGTGTAGCCTTTTCTAATGTTATGGCAATACACGGAACCCTTTCCCCTTTCTTGGAATTCCTGACTGATTGTTTTGCATAAAAGACCACTCTTTCTACCACCCTTCAGTCACGTGATGTTAGATTCCTAATTATTCGTCTGACATTCCTACCAAGTGATAATGTTGCCTGTTGACTTTGGGAGATCCAGACTTTTATCCATTTTACGAATATGTCACTACATTTTTATTCTGCGATAATGCCTCTACCGAACACCATGATGTACAAGAATGCCAAGAATGTTTCAATATTTGATTTATACGTATTACATTTTATAAATCAGCCATAGGATAGCTGAAGTGTATTAATTGCACCGTCTTCCTAAATTGAAATTGCATTTCAGAATTAAAGTAAACATCTTTCATGCATTTAGTTAATTAGTTAAGTTGTTCTTTTTATCTCCAAATCCTTTTTAGTGTGTATCACACCCAATTGTCTTTTATTCTTTTTTCACAGTCTAATTGCTTTTATATTTTATATTTTTTTTCTTTCAAAGCGAATAATCATGTATGAGCACAGAATGTTTCGCATAACTCTGCCTTCTACTTTTTTTCTGGGTGTAGTGATGTTGCTGCTAAGTTGGAAAGTGCATTGTGATGTAGTAGCCCTGTTACTCGAGGAGATAATCCGTTGATTATAGTGTCCGTGGAAGAGAAATAGGGTGTTGTTCTCCCTATAGTGGTGATGGTGCTCACGAAAGAGAAAGCTTAACGTCTTTAGCACAGCCCCTTCCTCTATCGATGATGGCTGTGCTATCTACCCTCGTTTGTCGAAGATAAAAACCGGATATCATCACTAAGTGCAACTATCTCTTCATAGCAGAAGTGGGAAGGGAATTTTACGATATTCTTCACTGAATTTATTTATTTATTTCGGCGTCGGATTTGGTGGCTGTGGTGCAATATCGTACGTCCCAGTGGTATGGTATTTGTTGGGATGATATGGGGTTATCCAACGAGATGCTTCGTGGACTGTTGTATTAGGATCTACAAATTTTGTTTACATTGGAAAGTGTAAGTGCAATGCGGGTTTTATTAAAAAGATAGGCAGTGGATATTCTGTAGCGGGAAAATTGAGTCGCTCTTTCGTTATGTCAGCAAGCATAGTACCTGAAAACCAGATTTTTCCGTATGTTCTGGGCCTGGTTCTCGAATTCCAATTCGTGAGTGATTTCGGAGAGTGTCAGTTAAGGCTCGGAAAATGTATGCCACCCAAGACGCTCACGCGTGGCCAGTTATACGTAGAAAAGATATCTGCAAAATGCTTCCACCAGAATTTCAGGAAGGGAGGCTATCTGCACTATGTACTGGAGGTTTAAGTTCTTTCATCTTCGAAGGGTATCTCTATAGAAATGTGTTGACTCATTAGCACGTGGGCTATTATCATCACTAAGGTTATATACAAGTATATATATAGAGAACTCCAGTTACAGAACTGAACATATATTCTTTGGTGGATGTGTCATATTTCCTGATGATCGGTGCGATGAAAAAGCGAGTGTGAAATGTTGTTATTCTGTAATCAATGGATGTCAGGTTTTGTCCTCCTTTAAGAGAACTACTTAGCTCTGGGTGGGAAAGCAACTGAGAGAGGGAAATCCAGAGAGAAAATTCCATCAGGACTCACTGACTCGATAGTTTCGGGACTGGTAAGTATTTCGTACAGTCTTCCTTATAAAAATATCCTAGAAAACTTAATGAAGCGTTCCTTGTGTTGTGAGAGGTTTGTTGTCTTAGTGTGATCGATAAAAAAGTTAAGAAAGAAGAAGATTAATGTGAAGAAGTTGGCGGCTGTTTTTTCTGTAATGCTGTGGAGTTACTAGGAATACATCTTTCAGGGGTACGTTATTAGACGAGAAAACGTTATTATTCAGAAAATATTCAAAAATTCATCTATTAAACTTACTCATCACTCACTCTGATTTTCGTAAACTAGATCCAGCTGTGTAGTGTGAGTCTCTCTTCCTTTATATTAGCAGGCATTATAAGCAGCTAATTTTGCAAGACTGAATTTGTTAAGGTCAGATATTTATTTAATTCAGCTTTCATATTAAAACGTGGCAAATTTCATTTTTAAACCCCAGTGACATCATTGTTAAACCGACCGAAAAATAAAATACTGTGCTGAGTTTCTGACCTCTATAACTTGATGTGGGTGCAGTCTGAACAGTTTAGGCTTGAAGAGTTCGAAAACAAAATATAATACTTAAAACTAGAAATAACAAAGGAAGTCCAAAGAATTTAAATATAGTTAGGAATTCTTTGTCGGGCCTCACTACATTTACAAACACATTTCTAATAATTTCAGAACGAAGGATTTGCAATCAAAGGCGTTTAGAATTTTGCACATGTTTCTCAGTTCAACGCATGAATATCATTAATCTTCAATAATATTTTTTCTCCTTCCAATCACAGGTTTCCAATAATAGTAAAAATTTGCCTTCTCAAATTATAATGATCTTTCTCGTTATAGCAGTTCCCTAGAGTACAATTGAAGCATCATTTGTCACAATGTTCTTTTCGGTATGTCCTCAGCGTAAGATTTTAAGAAAGCATCATTAAGTACAGTTGCTACGTGGCTTCAAATGTTCCACATGATAACACTGACTACATATTAACAGGATTATTGAATTCTTGTGAAACCTTATTTTTTACTTCACTTTTTTTGCTTCAGAAGATTATTTTACGGAAGATTAACGAAACTGCTTTAAACTTGTAGCTGAGGATTAACAATCAGGTGTATTCCTAAGTGCTCGCATTTCGGAAGCCAATACTGAAGATATTTTTGGCAGAAAGAAATAAGAAATGGATAAAGGGGAAAAACAAAGACAAACTGAAAGGGATTTTGGGTTTTAAAAAAATTAAGAACACACCGAAAAAAAACATTCAGATGTATGAAATCAAAAAGAGCGAAAGATAACGATGATGAAGAATTAAAATAATGAAACGATACACGCAGTGAAAGAGGTAAAAATGTATATAAAAACGGGAAATAAGGTGTGTGCGTACGTATTTATGCGTGATTGTGTGTGTGTGTGTGTGTGAGAGAGAGAGAGAGAGAGAGAGAGAGAGAGAGAGAGAGACACGGATGAGAAGCTCTTTTTTAGATTACGCCAAAAACGAGTGTTCTTTGTTTAAATGATCTTAATTACTTGTAATTATAGGGGTTCTCAGGATGTGTTTCTATGTTTCACGGGAGAGAGAGAGGGAGAGAGAGAGACTCGAATTTTTAAGAGGATTATACTGTCTTCTTTGTAAGACTGGACAACTCATATTCAGCTTTAAAGAATAGGAGTCTGTTAGCAAATTTCAAAAGCGCTACACTTAATAAATTATGGATTAATTCTGTCAACAGAAAATATTAATTCCACCCCAAAAAGGAGTTTTCGAATCTCCATAAAGGCAGCTTCTGAAAAGTGAACGGAACATATTTGTTTCAATCAATGGAAAGCAGAGAGAGAGAGAGAGAGAGAGAGAGAAACTTACAAAAATGACCAAATATATGAATTTGTTTGGCATTTTTTAGTAATTCCTCAATATTGATCTTAATAAAACACCGTTGACATCTGTTAGAAATTTTTATACAACGTATTTGATTTTTCAGTTCCATGAGAAACATATTTTATTCATGGGGTAATACTGTAGAGTCGAATAATTTATTAACAATAAAATATTTTTATAGTAAATTATGTTCATTTACTTATTGACATTTTAATTTTTATTGTCATTTCATGGAAATCCAAAACTCTAAACCGCATAAGCAGTCTCTGCAGTTCAGATGACGTAGTGCTAATCGACTCCAAAATTTAGACTGAGTAAAATCGCTTAAATAATTTGTGTGAAAATGATGCATTAAGCGACTCAATAGTCAACAGATAAAGTCCTAAAAATTGAAGAAAACGTTTAACTAAGAGACTCATACTCGTAATGATGCAGTAATGTTTCGTATCATGGTTCCTGTATCGATATTTTAATTAACACAGTTAAAAGAGCGATCAAAGTCATTCGAATATATAAACCTAATTAATATCTGGAAATCCAAGCTCATTACCGGAAACAGCAAAATTCGTTGTACAAACCACCAGTGAAGCTTTTCTTCACGTATGGTTCCCAGCAATGGAATATCACTAATTAAAGCGCAGTTTGCTGAAGTTTTGTGTTTGGGAAAATGCCCACTGCTCCAGGTTGGGTCAGTATGGCCAATGTCCATTGAAAGGTAATATGGTTCGGATTCCCAACTAGGAAGCGAAGAATCTTTATAGGAGCTTTTTTTTAATCCAAAGGTCAGTTGGCTAATTTCATAAAGTATTTGGAAGCGACTTTATCCTGGAACCTCGTTGTTTTTATTCAGTGAAACTTGCAAACTAGCCAAAAGAACCAACGCAATTTTAAACACAAAATAGATTAGTCTCATAGCGTTCTTTGTTTCGGTCGAAATATAAATAACGAACCATCCAACCCACGTAATCGACTGGCTAACTCTCATTCATCTGAAAACTCTTACAATGTTCCTTGCATTCTAGAAGGGATTCGAACTCAGTTCTTTCGAATTTGAAGGCAAGTATCGTAGATGGAGGAAGGACGTGGAAAAAAAGTGAGTCTGGTTTTTTAAGAAAAGTCATCTCAGTTCCATCAAGATACTGTAGGTCTGAACGAAGCGATTGAATGACAACTGCTCTCATCAATTAGTTATTCAGTTAATGTTACATGAAGCCAATTTCAGAAATACCCTTTTAAATTTTACTAGTTACAAACCAGATCTACTAGTCCATTATCCATGCTCATACGGTGGAAAATTGTTCAACTACAAACTGTGTTCTAAAGAAAAATATTAACGAAATATGGCACTGGTGCGCTATACGTCTTGTGACTTTTCTTTTGTGGATCTTTTATAAAATGAATAAATAAACACCATTTATATCGATATCGACCAATTATGGCAGTTTTAAATATAGAAAGGTTGTTGGAAGGAAATACCATTTGGTAGTTTCTCGTGCTTCTCGGCAAAATTATCCATTCAAATTTACTTGTAAGTCATACAACACGGCGATGTTACTTGCAATAATTTCCCTAGCAATTATATAAATACATGATTACAAATGTTCCCAGTAAAACTTCCTCTATCTGACTTCCTCGAGAATTATATAGCTAATAATAGACTGCTCTAACAAATCACTCCATATCTATCTTATATATCGATATGAAATTTGTGTTTAGGGATTCATCAACACACACACACACACACAGACAAACGCACGCACACGCACGCACGCACACACACGCGCACGCGCACGCACACACACACACACACACACACACACACACACACACACACACACACACACACACACACACACACACACACACACAGTTTCGACTAATATGCAAGTCAACTTCATCCCATATCGACGCAGTAAATCAATGAAATCTTCATCAAGATCTGTTTAAATTTAATAGATTCTTAAATGCGTAGAACACAAACAGCCCAAGACAACATCGTTAACGTGTTGTCGGTGTTTTATTCGATTTTCACAAACTCTTTCTTAAAACGAGCGAATAGCCTCCGGCTACGTCAGTCAGCTCAAGGAATAATATCTGTGATGAACAACAGCTGTTGGTACTTGGTAGAAAATTTCATACAGTGATGGCAGCAGTCTGGTTATCTTCATTGATGTTGGAGAAACGTACTCCAAGCACGCATATCGAAAGAGTGCAATCGAAAATGCGTGTTGCTTGTAAAAGTCTCAAAGAGAGTCATTTAAAATGATCGAATCTCCATATGATACATTAGCTTAAAATTCCCCTTGGCAGCCAAGAGGAATAAATGCTATACAAGAGTTATCGCACTTCCGTTCAGAGAGCGAAGGGAATTATCTGATCCCTTTCATACAAGGTGTCGTATCGTACGTGAGTGAAGATTAGATAAGTTCGCTCAGTAGAGAAGATATTTTGTAAATTAATTCACAGAAATAAAACCTCTAAATTTCATGATCAGCCCTGGGATGTTTCGCAGCCTTTTGTTTTGTGTGAGTAGTGGTTATAATCCGCTCTCCAACGAAAACTCTGCGATTTTAATCCCACCATGGGCATGGATGTCTGTGATTATCTTTATGTAAGAGATACCTTTTGTGGTCAAGTATGAGACTTACTTCTGCGCTTATTAGAGATTGAAGTAACTGAAAATATTCATATTTTGTCTCTAGAGGATACTTTCCGAATTATGTAAAAATACTAAAAATAAAGCTTACTTTTAAAAATGGGGAAAAAAAAGAAAAAAATAGCACACCCGTTATTAATGTACTGCACGTCTGCATCCTTTTGTGAATAGGAGTCACATAAAAGAATATTAAAAAAATGTCTTTTGAACTACTCAGAAATAGGCAAATATGCTGATTATTCGAAATAAGCTATGTCAAATTAGCTCATGGAGACTGGTTTAGTATTTCGAAACAAATTCAAAATTTTAAATATTTGTCTTATACTGTACGTTAAAGATTACAGATGCTGTATAAAAGTCATCAATCTGTGAGAAAGAGGTTCAAATGAGAAGGAATATTGTTAATTTTTTATTTTATTATATTATATATAAAATATCAAAGTTGTACCTTTTTTGTAAGTACAGGGTGTCCCAAAATTCACGCAAGATTTAAATTTAGCGCCATTTGTGCGGTAAAGTGTTGCCAATGAGAAAAAAAAAGCGTGACAGCTGACAGTTCAGGGTTATTAAAAATGACCACACACAGCGAATAGAGTTCGTTGAATGGATTATGGAACAACAACAAGTGGATGCTTATTTTTCGAACAAAATCATCTTCAGCGATGAGGCTCATTTTCCTCTTGATGGCTTCGTTAATCGACAAAATTGTCGCATTTGGGGTTCAGAAAATCCACGAGTAATTGTTGAGAAACAAATGCATCCACAACGTGTCACTGTTTGGTGTGGAGTTTGGGCTGGAGGCATCATCGGTCCATTCTTCTTCGAAAATGCGGCTGGTAAGGCAATAACAGTTAATGGTGCTCGCTATCGCGACATGATAATCCAGTTTTTTGTGCCTAAATTGCAAGATATGGATGTGGACGACATGTGGTTTCAACAAGACGGTGCCAGATGCCATACAACCCGAGAAACAATTCAATTACTGCACGAGTCATTTCCTGGTCGTGTAATTTCCCGTTTTGGTGATCAGAATTGGCCGTCCAGATCATGTGACTTAACTTTTTTCTTTGGGGTTTTTTGAAGTCTAAGGTTTATGCCAACAAGCCCACGACCACCCACGCCTTGAAGGAGGAAATTGAGCGCTGTATCAACGACATTCAGCCACATTTATGCAAAACGGTCATGTAAAATTTCGACAAAAGAGTGCGTATGTGCCAGCAAAGCCGTGGAGGCCATTTATCCGATATACTATTCCATGCATAACCCTATACTGTATGCTTTATGAATCGATAAGAAATTACAATTTTTAATTAAAAACCTGTGTTTTCTATCAAAATTACTTCTTGCGTGAATTTTGGGACGCCCTGTAGAAGCAATTTTAAGATATTGCCAAAGCGAACCACTTCGAACGTGAAGACAGCATTATATAGCCGGCATTTGGAGTTTATGTAGAGTGTAAATGTGATGGTAGTTTTCGAGAGGTGAAAATGTAAGTTTTAGCGGATAAGGTTTTTATGAACGAAATTCCCTTATACCAGGAGAGATAAAGATATAAGTAAATTGAAGAAATGAAATCTCGACGCAAGTATTTCTTGAAAGAAATAAGACAACTTCACATATTTGGAGCACTGATTTTCACACGCTGCCTTTCATACAACTAGCTTTCGAAGCATTGGATGTAGAAGATCTTCAATCTTTAAATGTTTGAGCACTACAAAGTTTGTCAAATAAACAGAAGTATCGAAATTCATAGGTACGCATAAGATTTCTTTTTTGTCAGTGTAAGAAGGTTATTTATGTGCAGAAATGTATTATTATATAATTATAACCTATTATCACATACAGTTACTTAGTTGGCTCTTATAACTTGTGACAGAGTTTATGAATGGATAAGTACTAGGATCAATAACGGGCTCAAATTTATTAACAGTTAATCACAGCACGTTAAGCAAGTTCCAGAGTGTCTCGTATATGTATGATTTCTGTACAAAGAATCAGCAGGGTATTCTCCAAGTCTCGTGGAGATCGTCAGCTAGAAGTTTCATTCAATATGAAAAGCATAGAACATGAAAGGTGCGTATGTAGCAATTTTTTACTATTTGGCCATACGAGGGGGGGGGGAGTTGAAAAATTGCGATATCTTAAAACCTTTATCCTCCATGATTAATCAAATTGTAATAATTTATTCTTTTTCTTTTAGGATATACGAGAGAGGCTTTTAAGAAATTCGAAGACACAGAGGTGCGTGCCTTCATCAAGTTTTTGGTGCTGCAAGAAAATTATGTAACTGAGATTCACCAAACTTTGTTCCCGACTTTAGGGGACTATGTCCAAACATATCCAACAATTGCTAGATGGGTGGCCAAGTTTAAAACTGGCCATCCAGTTTTAAACTGGATGGCCAGTTTTAAACTGACAGCATATCAGGAAGACCGTCCACAGCGATCACACCTATCATTGAGGGTCATGGATGCAGTGCATTCCATGATCCTCAATGATAGACAAATACCAGACTAAACATTGCAAAGACTGATTTCTTTGCAAAAACATTGATTTCTCTCAATGACCAAAGGAATCTTTGGTCATTGAGAATAATAGTAAGTTATGTGGTTCTACCTCATTATCACAACTTTTCAGCACACCTTTAGGTGTTACTGTATGGAATAGAAATGTATTGTGCTCTAGGAAAGTAAGTTGTTTATATCTGTAGTGGCTCTGTATTCTTCTTCTTCTTCTTTTTCATTGTAGAAATTGTGGTGAAACTGTATCATGTAATGTCGTAAAGAAAGAATAATTTAGCACCTTTTGCGTAATGGGATTTCACTCTTTTCGGGCTGTAGTCTTGCCAAAATTTTAAATAATCATTCGCGCAGTCTCTCTCTCTCTCTCTCTCTCTCTCTCTCTTTCTCTCTTAATTTTGGATGCTTAACAAAAACATATCACTGTACTGATGATGGGTCGGGCAATGTTCTTAATTTCGAATATTGCGGTAGTTCTTCATTTCCTTTGAAGGTAGTTAATATGGCGTGTCCACTTCATATATTGATCGACGTGAAGGCAGATATATTTTACTTTACTTTACCTTTGTTGAGATGAATGGAATTTGTGTTGAACCGCTCTGCTAGTTGATTTATAACTTCTTATTCCTTTGTTTTCTAAAGCTTAGCATGGGAAAACCAATTAGTAGGGTTCATCAGCATACTAAAGTAATTGATCACTATGCGTTGTGTAATCGCATATAAAATGAAAACTATATCGTGTTTTTATTGGTGCACTGTATTTCCTGCCTACTTTTGAGCATTGATTTCTTCCTCCTGAGAAGATCTGATTAAACGATTGAAAGCGCATTACTGTTTCTGACTCGACTTGAAGGTCAGACAGAGAGCAGGGTCGTTGAGGTTATTGTACAGCTCATTTTTTTAATGAGACATCGGTCATTGCAGATAAATTATCAGACCACTAATCCTGCAGCAATGAACAAAATCGAGTTTTAATGCAGATGTCATAAACAGAGAGCATAACGGAGGCAAAGAGAGAGAGAGGGTTTCGAAGAATTTCTCTCTTCATTTGCTTCTAATTTAAAGATGAGGTAAGAATACATCTTGGGAACGACAGACATCGGATTTTGTACCACAGTTAACGCGTCAACATGACAAACAGAGTGAAGTCGATCTGCGTTGGACTTTCCTGCCATATTTAAGTTTCCGATAGAAGGGGTTGTCATGACAAACGACGGCGATAACTGAAATCATTAATTTGGCTCAGCTGTCAAAAGGAGAGAAATGGAAAACGCTGTATCGGATGGTAAAAATAAAAGAGTCGCACGCAGCTGTGCACCTCGTCAAACTGAATAAGGGAGGATGCTCTGGGACGATGGAGCCTTTTATCGCTCCTAAATATCCACCGTTTCAGTGTAGCTTTCACGTCTCGGGAAACAAATGTCCGATTTAGTTGTTTCGTGCTTGGTTCCGATCATGCACCTGGGAATTGCTACGGAACGAGGGATAGAAAGGGAATTTTGTATGTAAATCGCCCACAGTACAAGTTCTGCAATGGATCTTTGGTTTGTTGAAAGAAAGATAAAAATCGAGATATTTCTTTCAGTTCATATTCTCTTTCACTCTCTCTTTCTTTCTCTCTTTTTATTCTGTCACCTTTACTCATCTTACTGTCTATCATACCTGTATTCTCCGTTTGTCATTCAGTCTCTTTACTTTTTCTGTCACTGCTACTCTTTATCTTTATATCTATTCATCTTTCTTTTCTCTCTCTCTGCTTTTATCTGTTTCCTCTTAATCGTTCCTCATTCGCAGTTTCTGTCGCTTATGACTCTTTATCACTTCTCACTTTCTGTCTCTCTCTATCTCTCTCTCTCTTGCTCTTTTTCTCTATCAATTTGTCTATTTTGAGCACGTTTCTTTTCCTTCTTCCTCTCTCATTATTTCTCTCACTTTCCACAGTTATTGCTTTGATTCTATCTTTTTCTAATTATCGATTTTTCTCTTTTTTGTTTCTGTATATTTCTTTCTCTCCATTTCCCTATCATCCTCCTCCTCCTTATATTAGTGGCCTGTTACGTTCGTACCAGGCATGGCCTATTACGAATCGAAACAGTGACCGCCTCGAGGATAACTTGGTTAACAATATGCCTCCCGGTGAGTCCTATGTCTGCAGATGCATGCGTGAATTCACGGGGCCAAGTTGCCTGTTGTGGAGCACGAAAACCCCAGTATCCGGGTGAAAAAACCCTACCTCCACATGTCTCACCATCATGGATAAATAGATATATTGATTCTTTTACTGAAAAGACTAATCCTTTATGTTACTTATGTATCATTTGCTTGCTTTCTGTTGTATACCCGAAAAAGAAAATTATTTTTCTCTGAAATATTCTCTGATGACATGTAAATTTTATCAAGTTAAAAAAATATTTCTCTATCTATCTCTGCCGCACTGTCCCAGATTTTTCATCCGTCTACGATTTTTCCTCATTTTTCTTTGGAAGAATAACTTTAAGATACTTTCACTCACACTTTATCTTATTTCTGCTATTAATTTATTTATCTATCTTCTCTTTTTTATTATTTTAGTCATTTTATTTATTTATTTTTCCTTCCTGAATTTATATCTTCGCTCGTTTCGTTCTTGAACATTAACCTTAAGAGCAGTGTAAGTTTATTCTTCTCATTCACATTTTAAATATACGTACTGGTCATTCCATTGACCATTACCCTTTTATCATGAAGATTATAAATTGAATTTTTCCAATTTTTAAACTTAAACATGGAGATGGAGTTTAATGTCTTTCAAAAATGGGAACTATGAAGAGAGCGAAAAAAAGGGAACTTTTTTTTGCTCTCTCTCTACAAAGTTATTAAATGAAAGCCTTATAAGAAGTAAGAAAAGATTTTTACGACAGCTGCTTCATCATGATCATCATCCAGTGTCCGTTTGTGATTAGTGATGGAATATTTTCTATCCATCAATATCAATCGCGTGTTTCCATAAGTTAAGACTGGAAGAATCCTCTCTCAAACATGATTTGGGTTGGCCTGAGACACAAATACGATAGGCAATGTATTCAGTGGCCTTTCAGCACTTCGACACCTGTTATCATCAATCTTTATTGCGGGGTTTTCTAATATTGTGGTTTGTCTGCAGTAAGAAAGAAAAAAACAAGTTTCCATTCGATGCATTTACATAAGATAGATGAGCACTTTTGGCCTACAGCAAAGGAATGCTGTGATATACTTGTCTTGAAAAGTTAAAAAAAAAATCGAATTTGGAAATAAAAACAGTAAAGGAATGAACACTGCTTCATAATAGAGATTACATATACCAGGGCTTCTCAAACTTCGGACCACTTCCGGCTTACGGGGTTGTTCGGACTATACTGCCAATTAGCAGCTGAAGAGTACTGAATTTAAAAAAACTTTTCACGTTTAATGATAATAAATACAAGCTTAATACGAGTTTAATTTAAATAGAAGCTATTTTGAATTTGACCCCTAGCTGAGAAGAGGAAGAGGTAGCTTCTTTTAAAAATAAAAAGTTGTACTCTAACAAGGTAGTTCATAATGTTGGAGGCTTAATGGATTTTTTACAACACTCAAAAATAAATAAAATAGAATTTAATACTTCCTATATTTCGTCCTAGTAACTAGGACATCTACGGGGATTACAAAAACAAGTAATGTAACATGTACACAAATATCACACAATACTAAGCCAAACCACGTGGGTGACACTAAAGTCCTATCTAGGTGGAGCGCCCTCTAAGGGCGGTAGTAGGTGGCCTGGAATATAAGGTGGGACCTCTGGTGATGAGTGTTTCCAGGCCACCTACTACCGCCTACTACTTACATTCCAGGCCACCTACTACCGCCCTTAAAGGGCGCTCCACCTAGATAGGACTTTAGTATCACCCACGTGGTTGGGCTTAGTATTGTGTGATATTTGTGTACATGTTACATTAATTGTTTTTGTAATCCCCGTAGATGTCCTAGTGACTAGGACGAAATATAGGAAGTATTAAATTCTATTTTAATTTTTTTGAGTGTTGTAAAAAATCCATTAAGCCTTCAACATGATGTCCTCACAGCACTTAAACCTCTACGAATACTAACACGGTAGTTGTTTCCATAATTTTTCATAATGTATTTTAAAATAATTGTTCATAAGACTAAATCAAAGCAAATTAAACTGTGTTTATCTTTATTAGATAATGACACTTCCAGCTAACTGGTGAACTTTTTATTGTAATGCTTTTATTTTATTTTATTATAGTAAGTGTGCAATTACTACTATTGAGTAATTGCATTGAGCAATAGTCAAGATTTAATCAGTAACGATTATCCTATTCGTGCCTCATGTTGTATAAGGTGGAGATCGGTTTCTTCTAGATACACTTGTCTTATTCCAATAATGCTGCTCTTAGTCTGCTCTCAATTCTCAGTACCTGTCCAATTCAATTCCATCTCACGATGGAACTCACGGCCGCTGTATCATCATACTGTAAAAAATGTTACTCGGATTCTGACCGAATTTTGGTATATCCTTCTTTTTATTCAGTGTTGAATTAAATTTAATGAAATTAAAGAATAAAGAGAACAACAGTACGTTGTTCTATCAATCTCTTTCAGATGGGTGAAACCTTGTGTTTCTCCTACTTTAGTCTTTCTCCTGGGATTTCGCACAAGACGAGATTAGACGTTTGCTCTTGTTTCCCTACAATTATTTCACGGAATCCGGAGATGAACAGGAAGTTTGATGACGGATAATTTATCAGATATTCCAGGCACGCTAACAGTTGCATTCGTCGTATCTTTCTCTCGCATCAAACATCCCTTTGTTCCGGACGTAATTTGTATAGTCTCGAGAACAGCATTCTGTTTACATTATGTTCTTAATTCGTAACGCTACCAGGAGGGAGTAATGTATCACTTAGCCGAACGAGCGAAATGGGTAGGAGGAAAGGGAGGGTTAACAAGACTTATTCCTCCACTCTCCTCCTCAGATGGTTTTCTCTCAGGTGGTGGGTAGGTATTATCCGTAGATCCCAGAATTGGGGTGAAGTAATAATAGTATCTCCCCTTTTCAATGCATTGAGGAGCTTAGCGTCCTCAAAAATGTGTTTGTTAGATAATGTTGGTCAAAGTTTGTTCGCTACTTCGGTCACATGATCGTGGGGAAAAAGGTTCTGATGATGGTGTATGGCGGCTGATCTGCCTGAGCGAGTGATAATCCCATTAATCCGAAATATTCATTTTAAAGGGCTATAGCTCATTAAAAACCGTTGAAGAATTGGGAGTCGTGTTTCTAAGTCAGCACGAGGCATTCAGGATTGGAACACCGTTTAACCTTGTTACCATTCCTGAATGATTACGGGAGTGCACGGATTTTTAAGCAGTTTAATTAAGAGATAGTAATACACCATTTTAATTTTTTTATATAAAAATAATAAATTCAATCATGTAGCTACTTAAGTCAGTATTCCCCGTGTGGTTGCTGGGATAAAAATAGCACCAATGTAGCTCATGCATGTCGTACGAGGCGACTAAAATGGGTATCCAGGGAGGGTAATGGATGGCAATGCTGTAGCCAATGAAGTTCTAACTGAGTCTCGGCTATTGCTGTTACCCTCTAGCTCAATAACACCTTATCCTTACATTGTCCTCTTCATGCTTCACCCATCTAGCTAGTCCTTTTAAGGACTTAAGTCAATTTGACGTTTCAGTATATATATTTGATGTTTCAGTATATATGTATAACGCATAATATTACACATGGTTAAACTTTAAATTAGTGGTCAATATCTACCCCCAGAGGTCAATATAACATTATTAGGGGTCGATTCGGGCTCAGAGGCCGATAGAAAAATATAAGACATCATTGTCCGGGTAATATTTAATTCGGTTAACTTGGATTACCTCCATCCTGAATGCCAACGCAATTAAGAGTGAATCATGGGAACAGTGACATGAATAGGACCTGGAAGATGTGGCAAAGTCATGGAAATAGTTAAGGAGGCCAATGATGTAGGCCAAAATGACGTATTTACCAATAAATGGATGTCGGTGGTTCCCGCCCAGCGGAGCGGCGGGAGAGAGATTGCTTATTTACTTATACTTACACGTATTCGATTCCAGTTCTCATTTTTGCGCATCATCGACATACAAGTGAGCATTAATGTTCTAAAATTCATCAACATACATATTATAATTCAATCGTTATTCATTCACGAACTAAACTTCTCGATGTTGAAGAGTTGAGCAGGGCTGGTAGTTTTGTACATCCTATATATCTATAGGAAGATTGTATTATTGTTATTTTGTTATCTAAATTAAATTTTATATTTTATATATTAATTATTTCTCCTATCAAATATGAAATGTTACGAAGGACGTCAAAAACAAAAACGTATTCCTTTGATGTTAAGCCAATATAATAATATATACTATATTATACATACAATAAACACTGTAACTATAAAATAAACAATCTAAAAACTCACATAAGCGTCTTTTCTGCTTGTCCTATTATAATTACGTAATAATAAAATAGAGAGGGTCGATAAAAAAGTCAAGAAACTCTTGAAGGGGTCGATGGTCAAGGATATTTGGTGACCCATGCTTTAAATAAACGAATATGTAAAGAATTGTTTGTCTTTTGTTCGCGAGGGTGAGGGCACGTTAGTAGAGTCAAGTTAGACAGTAGCCGAACTTTTGAACACGAGTATTAAGCATTATATACTGAAACCTCGTACAAGCAAGGCGACTAAAATGGGTACCCAGGGAGGGGAATGGATGGCAATGCTGTAGCCAATGAAGTTTTAACTGAGGCTCGATTATCGTTGTTACCCTCCTGCCATGATCAGAACTTATAGCTCTATATTAAAAAAAATTAACCGTACGTAATATATCATATACTAAAATATATTATATACTAAAATACATTTCCAATTTATTCCAGTATTTCTAATAAATAAATAAAAGGGAATTAACGAACAATGAACATAGAATATAATATTAAAATTAAAAATAAATGTTGTGCGCAACTTTAAAAACTTATATTTTACTAATTTATTAAGTTTTGTGAGAGCATCCGTAGCTCAGTGGTATGTGATGCCGAACCTTTTAGGCTCGGTGTGTTCAAAAAATCGGAAACTGCCTAACTTGACTCTGCTAGCGAGCCCATCCCCCTTGCGAACAAAGGAGAAACAATTCTTTACATATTCGTTTATTTAAAGACTGACCATGTGTAGTGTTATGCATTATACACTGAAAGTCAAATAATTACAAAAATGAAATACGAGTAAAACAAACTCAGACACTTGTAAAAAAATAATAATGAAAAAAATAAACAGATTCATTATTAAAACAGTTTCATACAAAAGAAAAATCAGTGATTTGGAATAGAAAAAACTATACGCACACTAATAATTAGGCTTAAAATATAATCCTGCCTGGGCACACAACGCCTTCTGGTAGATGGTGCAATGAAACGGCCCAAATGAATGTCCAATAGGTTCCATAAATAGTTTCACAAATGCAATTTTTTGGCACCATATTGGATGCCACATCTGTCGTCACAGACATAACTTTAGACATATCAATGCTTAGATCACGGAGTATTTTAAAACAGTGTTGCATTTCGTTCTCTGATGTACTTACTGGTAGTTCTAGTTTTACCAGCTCTTCTTCTCTGATTGTCTGGCTGTCGGAAAATCTAGCAATGACAGCCAATGGGGCCGATTAGTTAACATTAGTAGTTTCGTCAAGACATCAAAATATTTACAATTAAAAGGAAACTTAAATAATTTTAAGTTCCCTTAAAATTATTTTACATATACTGAAACACAAATGGTGAACATTATTTAAATTAAGGGGATATTAAATCCCACATAGTTTTCATTAATCCCACATAGTTTTCATTGAAGAAATGAAGCTTATTAGCTCTTTATACTTAAGTAACAAATGGTGAATATTTCAGAAGAGTTTCTTTTATAAATTCTCCTTCATTGTTGACCTTTCCATGGTGAGCTATGGAGTGAGCAATGCTGAAACTTGCTTTCGAAATATCTTTTTTCATTTCACGTTCTCTTTACTACTGTTTATGGCACAATGATTTGTTATTTCTATCAATAACGCCGGACTTCTCAGTCCATACATCTTTGAAGCTTCGACCACTTCCTTTATCACTAAATAGGGATTTTTTAATTTGTGGTTCCTCCATAATAGGGCTAGAATATTAAATAAATAAAAACTTTGTATTACGAATTATGAATTTCAAAATGAGAAATTGTTGAATTGGCACAAAATAATTTAGCACACTTCTTATTCGCACAAATGCAAAAACTGACACTGAACTCAATCGGGCGGGAGGAATATTCGTTGTCGGATGGGTGAACGCTGGCCTGTCACCCAAAATGTTGGGCCGTGTCCCCATTGACACATGCTTCATACGTTTGCCATCACTGGTACAAACGAAACCCTTGGGGCGGAAGGACCTGGGTTCGATTCCCGTCTATGACGTGAGGAACCTTTATGTGGTCTTTCGACTATAGGTGAGTTAGCCGGTGTCGTACGGAAACTCTGGTTTTTTTTGTTATAAATACATACCTTTATAATTTTGTTCAATCATTTAATCATTTTGTCTCTTTTGTCTTTAACAAAGGTGTCATTGTAAAAAAAAAAAAAAAAAGAAAAAGAAAAGTAGCAAGTTATTATTTCAAATTAATTACTATGTCAAATTCTAACATTTTGATATTGCATGTTTGAATATTGCGAATCTTTCCTAACGATATCATCTGGATTACGATTATTATTAATTGGAGTTGAATTAGCCGTTCTCATAGGGTGGAAACAGAGATTTCCCTCAAGGAAACTAGTGTTTTTCTTCCCCCCCCCCCCAACCACGAAAAGCTGGCAGGGACAAAAGAAGACTTATTGGACTAACCAAATTATACTCCAATTATGTTTACGAAGTCCAAGATGTGGAAGATCATAGGCACTAAAGTACCTGTTAGGGCAACCGATTATGATGAAAGGAATAAAAGAAAAGATGATAATGTGAAAATAATAATAAAATACTCATAGAAGTAGAAAAGCAGAGAGAAGTGGAAAGAGTTGCTTGGAGAATTCAAATAAATAAATAAATATATATATATATATTATGAAATTATAAAAATTCTATGAAATTTTAATATGAATCTGAATTAAATAAATAAACTAATGCCACTCACTGTCCTAAAAGTTTAGATAGACTGTATGTTTGTTTGTTTTTTTCTTCGACAAGGATACGGACAACATGGACACTTCACACATGCCCTTTCCATAAAATTCAAACTGGTTATATCGTTGTCTTGAACAATGCGTGTGTAATATGGAAACGTTTCTGAGTTGCTCGGATAAAACCCGAGTTTCCTAAGCAAATCAGTCTATTAAATATTAATATTAAGCTGAAAGTTAATATTTAATGTTAACTTTCAGTAGACGAGTTATCGATAGAAGAAAACTATTAATATATGCAAGTGATTTAAATATAGTTAGTTTTGAAAGATGGAAGATAGTATTAATATAAAATACATTCACGATTTTAAAATGTCTTTTTGTATGTAACTAAGTGGTTTGGACATTTTTGCACGTATTTAAATATCTAATTTTAAACAGGTCTTTGTGTCTGTCGTAGACGCATTGATTAAATGTAGACAGTGAATTTTCTCCGCTGCTCTGTAGAAAAGTTAGCATGTGAAACAAAAGATTCGCTTACGTGGTCGCATAGCTCTTAACCAATAGAGGACAGATACTCGAATCCTTGTTGCAGATCGATCTTCATGACTAAGAATAATAGGAGTTCAAATATCGGTGCAAACAGGCCCGTAAAAATTAATACCAGCTTGGGAAAGAAAGTGTGATAACTTTACCCATTATATTTCTTCGATACCAGTACTTATTGTTAAAATATTTCTGTGTATAAACTCCAGTATAAAAAGCATCAGAGAAGTTTATAAAATAATAGAGTTTAGTCCACTTGGATCTAAAAAATTAAACTAAAATTGCAAATATAAAACTCATCTCTCAAACACTACTTCAGTAATTTCAAACAATACAATTGAAATTAACTATTTTTCTATTCTTATGCAGTATATGAATATTCCATATTACTCAGTTCGCTTCTACAGATGGCTCAGTTCCTGCCCGCGTATTTAAGTTGCTAACCCTGATAATAAATCTTGCCACAGCGAACAGAGACATTTTTCACAAATCGAAGTATCCCTTCCATTCAATTCCAATATGTTATTTATAATACGTTATAAAAATTTAAGGAGAACTATTATTTATTGTGATTGATATTGTTCTTTGAATTGATTAGTTGGGTAGTGATTGTCTTTGAGTGGTGGGTTACGAAGCAATGATTATTTTGATTACCGAAGGCCGGAATTACTAGGAAAATACAAAAATTTAATATCACTATTATACTGACGCATTAAATACACGTTTTAGGGTAAAGAAATTCTTCAACTATGACAGGACTTTAATTCGTATTCAGTCTCTTCATTTACATAATATTTAAATGTAACTGCATTAATATAGACATCAACATAGAACAGTATATTAAGAAAATAATAAAGTATATTTTAAGCCTTAATTTGTAATATATATCGTAAATGGTATAGTAATAGTTCTATTATAACCCGATATTATTATTAAACTTTTACAAAAGTGTTTGTTTATGACAACGAACGACAGTTATTCACATTGCAATTTATTTATTCGTATGGGGTTCCACCCCACTTTCTCTCATCACGTCCCTTTTGAGGAGGTCGGTTGAGCCCTCCTGATAACGTATTAGGTATATATTTTATGACTGTAAATCTGTGTGTGTTTACGCGACCGATTTGCCTGTTCTGAGGGATGAAAAACCGAGTTTCCTGGTTAAAAAAACCTCTACCCTGTATGAGACCGGCTAACTCACATTTAGTCGAAAAAAAAGATAGAGGTTCCTTACGTCATAGATGGGAATCGAACCCAGGTCCTTTCGCATAAAGATCTGCATTTGTACTGACTGAGCTGTGGAGGTTCTACTGCATAATGCAATAGATTACACACATACCCTGTAATATGATTAAAAAAAGTAAATTTTAGGCCTTTTCTATAAAGCTGCAGCAACCTTTTTAACGAAATACTCTGAAAATGATACACCACATGTCTCTGCGAATTTAAAAATAGGAACAACCGAGAAAAGAAACTAAAATTTCAGATTTATATTAATCAAATCGGGAATCAACTTTATATTTCCCGTTCTAGCTCTGAACGAATCATCAATTTGTCACTACTAGGATATACTCTGGTGTTTGTCAGCAACCCTACGATTGCAATTGTTATTGATTCGGTAGTGAAAGTTTTTGTGGCAGTACAGCCCCTTAACAGCACCCCCCTCTGGATGGGGAAGTTAGAAAGGACCACTCATCACAACGAAAGAAAATCGATTCACGTTTTGAAACGTGCGCTTGAGAGAAGGTTGATGATCGAGGATGTACAAAAACGGAAAAGAACGACAACGATAGAGGAAAGGAGATAAACCTAAATCCTGAATGTTTTAGGTCCATTCAGATAATTTATTCGATAAATAAACAGAGTCTGCATTTCGTGCACTTGGGTGACTCAAATGTTTCCACTTATATGTCTTAAATATATATATATATAATACAATATAATATAATGTGATATATACATATAAATATATATATAACACAATATCATTAATGTAGCATAATTAATATAATATAACACAATACAAGAAATTTCATTAGCATTCGTACACATTTATGTTGGAAGTATAGAAATATACCTATAATATAAAGCATACAGTATAAAGTATTATTTATTATTTATTTTTTATTTATTTATTTATTTATTTATTTATTTCGCATTCATACAATGTTACCGTGATGTTATGGTTTTGAATGTGAACCTGCTTATTTTAATGATAATATGGAACTCTCTTTAAAATCAATTAGACTACAAGCATATTCAAAATTAGCTATTCCTCTTTTTAGCAAAATACAATATTATAATAATCATATGAGTAAAACGCCAGTGTTGAATGATGATCATTGTTATGTACTGGAATGCGTTATTTCCGAACTAAACAAATTATGCTTATCATTTGTATATTTTCATGTCGTATTTCAGAAAGTGTCATCCTACGTTTTGATAGCATAGTGCATATGTTTAACAGTTAAATATTCAATTATAATCTAAATTATATATTTTACATTTTTAGAAATTCAAATAATATTTAATCTGTATATTTCAGGCTTTAAAATTACATAATATATATATATATATATATATATATATATATATATATATATATATATATATATATATATATATATATATATATATATATATATATATATATATATATATATATATTTGGTATTTTCTTTTTGTTTTATTTGAAAACGATAATAACGTCGTTGTTTATATATAGAATACTTTCAAATGTAGCTGTGCCATCCTACGTTTTTTTTTTTTTTTTTTTCGATTTGTAAGGAAAAATAGGGGGGATTTCATCACCACTGTAATGTTTTGCTTTCATTAAAGAAAGATGTTTGGTGCATGTCGAACGTTATTCTTGCCATCTATTTTGCAGTTTACTAATATCAGTGGAAGTATGATCCTCTTTTGTTCCTCGCGGTTAGCCTAGTGGTTATGCGCTTCGCAACCATATGCCTAGGGAAGGAGTGTCCTAGGTTCGATTCTCGTTGGAGACGTGGGGAGCTTAAGGATCTTCCTCAGCCATAGCCATGTTAGCCGGTCTTGGATGTGGACAGCAGGGTTTTTCCCCCAGTTTATCCTGGGGTTTTTCATCCCACAAACAGGCAAACCGCACCATTGAACACCCAGGATACAGGCATAGGATATAGTACTGCAAGGAAGGTAACAGGAAGCCACCTTGCTCATAGTAGTATGGTAGCATAGCTGCCCGTGCCATCAGTATGGATGAAAAGGAAATCATTCCATTCCATGATCCTCTTTAGATTACATAAAGTGAACCAGATACTTTACTCCAGTCATCATCTGTAGTTCATTCAGTAAACTCCATTCTTTCTCTCAATCTCAATTGAAATATATTTGCATTTCTGCTAATTCGTCGATTTAAGTGAGTTAAATAATTAACAGAAAACCAACAAATACTTTAATTATGGAAACCCTCTGTAACAATTAACACCTTATTAGTGGATGATCAACTGAATTTCCAAAGTTAAATGAGTATTAGTTTTGAGTGTTGCTTGCGTTGTTCCTGC
Organism: Typopeltis vanoorti; assembly: GCF_054136105.1. Classification (NCBI taxonomy): domain Eukaryota; kingdom Metazoa; phylum Arthropoda; class Arachnida; order Uropygi; family Thelyphonidae; genus Typopeltis; species Typopeltis vanoorti. Next base: position 23,923,282 of record NC_143565.1, on the reverse strand, counting down.
ATTGGGCGGTTTCATTTGAATTCAACAGCAGTGAGAAGAGTGCGTGAAAATGATTTGGCTTTGAAGAATTCGGATTGGTCATTTTGGGAGTCGAAATAGTGATGTTATTAATAAGGGACCTGTGTGGGTTTCAATTCAGTGGTAGGAGTGAAGTGATTGCTAATTAATGGTACTAAACAGGACGTCAGTTACAATGTAATAGCAACATCGCTGAAAAATAAATTAAATTGGAACATCCTAATTAGCACTAATTTTGGCTCCCGGTAATTTGAATTTCATATATTTTTCACCAAACTCTCATACTTGACATAGTGAAATAAGATTAATACCTAAATGACCTATTTTGTGACTGCAAACATTGAATGAAAATCAAGTAAAGCAATAAAGAAAAAATAGCAGTTCCATGTATACAATTTTTCAATATTGTAATTGTTCAAATTTCTCATCTCTCTCTCTCTCTCTCTCTCTCTCTGTTACATTCCAATATTTTTTCCAGACGCCCATTCGTGCAAGGACTTCGTTTGTTTATGAGAGACGATTTAAATATGATCCGATGAGCAGCAGTAGGAGAGGGGTTTTTAGCACTATGGTAATTCTTATGTTTAAAATGAGCAGAATGTAACATCCATTTCTGCCTTAATTCAATTGTTATTGGGAAAATGAAAAAGAAAGTGGTTTCCAAGAATTTGACGACGAAGCACTAATGGATTCGCACTATAATAATACCATGATACCGTGGTACCATGATAAGACTTGTTAAGACTTATCTACGAAGGTGGTCTGAGAAGTCCTCTGCCTCGAGCATAGATGGCGACATTATCCGCATATTTTTTTTCTAGGTTCGTACATCTGTCCTAAGCATCGTGTGAAATTGCAAGTCATTCTATCAAATATTTTTTTATACAGCTGTTTGAAGCAAATGTATTGTATCTGTCCCTTGAAATGGATAAAATTGAGTATCGTGCGGTTGTAAAATATTTGTAAAAGGAGGTTTACGCCAAAAGAAATTTATTCGATGTTCCTAAAGGTTTACAGGCACTCTTGTCCTTAGTTTTCGACAATTAAGAAATGGAATGCCGAGTTTAAACGTAGCGGTACCAACCTTGAAAATGAACCACGTGAAGGACGTCCAGAAAATGCAACAACACCAGAAATCATTGATCAAGTGTACGATATGATATTGAATGAACAGCGAGTCCAAGTGAGTGAAATTGCTGAGACTATATGCATTTCAAAATAATGTGTAGGATATATTTTTCATGAAGAATTACAAATGAAAAAGCTTTGCACAAGATGGGTGCCGCGCATGCTCACAGCATATCAAAAATGCACTCGCATGAAAATCTCTAAATACTGCTTGAAGCGTTTTAAAAAGAATAAGATTGATTTTTTGCGTCGAGTTATTACTAAGGATGAGACTTGGATTCACCATTGCACGCCAGAATCCAAACAGCAGTCAAAACAGTGAACAGAAGCCGGTTGTTCAACGCCAAAGAAGACAAAGTCGGTTCCATCAGCAGGAAAGTCATGGCATAGGTGTTTTGGGAAGCTAAAGGCGTTTTGTTTATTAATTATCGTGAATATGGTAAAAGAATAAGCAGTGAATATTATTCCAATCTGATAACCAGACTAGACGAAAAAATTCCCGCTTTGCAGAAGAAAAAAATCATCTTTCATCAGGACAATGCACCTTTCCACAAAAGTGTTTTGGCAATGGGAAAATTAAAGGATCTGCACTATGAATTGTTGGAACATTCACTCTATTCTCCAGATTTGGTTCCCTCTGTCTCTTCCCGAAATTAAACTGTTTCTTGCAGGTCAGCTTTTTTCAGGGGTATTTTTCAGATCTTACTGAGAACCACCACAGGGACGGGATAATGCGCTGGAATAAATGTATTAGTCTTAAGTAGATTATGTTGAAAAATAAAAATCATCATCATCATGCGTATCAAAGATTTAGGCCTAGCATGACTTGTTCCGGCCTTAGAATTCATCGTTGAATCGTTTAAGAGGACGTCCTGGTTTTCTTTTTCCTAATGGCTTGTACTTTAAGGCTTGTTTTGGTAATCTTTCTGTTTTCATTCTTTGAACGTGTTCCATCCATTTATGTTTATATTTTTTAATTTTTTATATTACTGGTTCTTGGTTTAATTCTTTCATAATTTTTTCATTTCTTTTGTGATCAAATAGGGTATACTTTGCAGTTTTTTCTCATAAACTTCATTTCTACTGTTGTTAATCTTTTGCTTGTCTTTTTGTTTTATTGTCCAGATTTCACTTCCAGAAAAAGAAAAATAATTTTGCAATTATAAATTCGTTTTTTAATTGTTAGGCCTAGAACTTTTCAGACCACCCTCGTAACTTGTGAATGGATGTTGACGTTGAGCAATATGACCTATAGATTCAAAGCCAGGTAAATTGACCTCTATTCGTATCCATTGCAATTTAAGTTTTCAAAAGTGGCCTTTACTCCATAGAAAAACATAAAAGATGTACTAATAATTCTCCTAGAAGCTCTGTTTTACATGAGAAAATATCAAGGATAGTGAGGGAGCTTGTTCCACCTTTGCTTCGAGTTGCCTTGGTGTTCTACTTCCAGGTGTTCACTTACGCTTGGATTCGCCGATAGTTCTTCGGCACGAAACTCTTAGATCGTAGTTTTCGATCTCAGAGTTTCGCATACTGGCTGTAAAATAATAAGGGATGTTTCCCCTTAAGTAGACATTGTGACTTCTTTTAATGTAGTCTCCTTAATCACCAAGATACCATACTCTTCATTTTTTTTTACACTCGGATTTCCCAGAAGACGTTTTCAACGTATTTAAATTTGCCATCATCGCAGTCTGTTTTACATAGCATAATTAGTTGTTTAAACAAATAGAAGGAACAGTAATGGGCAGTTCTATCTGCCCACCCTTGTCTGATTATTTAATGGAGAATTTTAAAAAGAATTTCTTGACATTATATTTCATCAGCCTCGAATATCGTTACGTTTATTTGATGATATATTTACAATCTGTTCCCATATTGAGTGAGAATTACTTCAGTTCTTAGAAAAAATAATCTCCTTGTACTCCAGTATCAAACTTACCATTGAACAAGAATCAAATAACCAACTAATCTTTTTGGATACAGTAATAATTCGTAATCCCACAGGTTATGTTGAATTTTCAGTTTATCAGAAACCAACCTTTACTGGCAAATACATTGTTTCATGCTCGCCCCATCATTCATCATAAAATGGGTATTATTAAGCGTCTTGTACACAGAGTTCATATAATCTGCTCTGCTGATTCATTTTGTAGGTAAACAGAATAAAATTAATAGCAATCCGATATGTAATGGATACAACAAAACTACCATTCAGAAATTATTGATAAGTATCATCCTTCTAATAGACCACAATGAGAAAAGAATTTCAATATCCTACCTTAGAGGAACCTCGAAACAATGAGCACGGATTCTTTGTAATTTCGATCTATATGCGTCCTATAAACCAGCTCGGAAACTGTTTTCCTTCTCACCATCAGCAAGCGATACATTACCTCCGTTTCATTTGGAGAAACTGGGCATTCTGCCTTAATTAGCATTGAAGGCCTCAAGACTATCTTACATTTCTGGAATCTGACAAGTCTGGTCTTGCTTCTCAAGCTATTGACACTAGGCACAGGGTTCTCTCATACACGTTCAAATTTGATTGTCGCTTCCTTGAAACTTGTGAAACGCTAAGAATTTGTCCCAACTCAATATCCAAGTTTTGGGAAGTGATCACTATTAATTGTTCACAAATTTTTAATTAATTAATAATTATTTATTTATTTGTTTATTTATATTATTTTGTAATCTGTACAACTTACTATACTTATTCCATTCATCTCTAATAGTGTAATATCATATACGTCGGCTGCAACTGTAATATTATATTACTCGGGACCGAGCTAAGTAACTATCTCTTTGAAGACATCCACGTAACGTTTGGATCTAATATGTTGGAGTTTTTTAAATAAATCCTACATCATTTCTTACATGTGTAAGTCATGAAACTTACTTTAATATATCAAATAAATAAATATATTAAAATAACTTCAAAAATATCAATAGATCACTTTATGAAAAGGCGTTGCTTTGAGAGAAAGTAGCGTAGTTTTGAAACTCACAATCGAGTTTGCTTATTGTAGAAATCGTCACACTTTTGTCTCTAATAAAATTAATTTATGAATATGTTATAGTCTATTGATAAACATATACTCTGCTATTAAACTCACGATAATATTGTTTAATGCTTTTATATCACTACAGAGAAAACGATTGTTGCTTCTAACAATGTAAAAATTGAGGTTAACAGAATAATAAAATAAACATTAGATGGGCCACCTATTATTAGGTTTCTAAATTAAAATTTTCCTTTATTCTAGTTGGATGATCAATATGCATTATTCACCAGATCATTAATTAATAAATTCGTAAGTGGCGAATAATTAAAGAGAGCGAAGAAAATGTTTAAACTTATTTAATAAACTCTGCGTATTTAGAAGCTGAAGAGGGCTGATCTTGTGTGGTGTTTTGGTAAACTAACCTTTATAAAAGAGCTTCGTTTTGCTTGAGTAATTGATTAATTGATTAATCTGATAGAACGAAAGGGAAAACGCACTTCGTTGAAGGAAATGGGGGAAAATAATACATCAATGTTCAATACAATTAACTGAAAAAAAAAAAAAGAAAAGCTTTTAGCCCTAAACAAGAAGCAGCTAATTATATTAAAAACACCTGCAACGAGATAGATAAATAGATAGATATACATAGACAGAGAGAGAGGTTTCAAGTATACATTTCTGTCCAGAATCGCTAATGTATTTAGAAAGCGAATTAACCAATATTTCGCGTGCTTGCATACAATCAACCTAAGGATGCTACATGTGTCTTTTGGTTAAAATGGATCAACTTAGAATCCTATCTTAGATGCGTGGTACAATTATCAAGACTGTTCAAACTCTAGAAGAGTTAGCAGGACTCATATAGGAAAATAAATTTCATCCCCCATAAAGGCAAAATTACCAAAAACAAAACACCACTTAATTAACAAACGCGATCCAATGACCTCATACTCTTAAGTGCCTTAGCCATAATTACCAAAAAGCTAACCCAATAGCAAAACGGGAAAATTATTTTAAAGTGAAAATTTGATATTCATACAATGTACGTGTTTACTAAAAACGTATTTCATAGAGCAGAAGATAAAACAAAGTTTCTTAGGAGAATATGTGCTAACGTCAGCAAATGGAGGAACATATCATACAGCTAGCAAATAATCTGATGACTTCTGAGGATATTACCATAGGAAAGAACAGAGGAAGAACATAACCAAAGCACCCGAGCGCGCGCACACACACACACACACACATATGGCTTAATGGATAGTGAACCTACTCTGTTATGAACTCATAACAGAGTGGGTTCATAACTGAGTGTTTATGAACTCATAAACAGAGAGTTTCGAACTCGTAGCATATGTTATGAGTTCGAATGCCACCCTAAGGGATACTTGGGACCTAATATAGACAGATGTTCTCTTTGCTGACAGACGATTTTTCGTTGCCTGTGTCAAACCATTCCCTTCTTTTCTGCAAGGATGTTTTGTAGGTAGTGAGACAAGTCGACCATTAGAATACACACATAATTAACAGACATAACACACTTGCCTCGTAGCCTAAGTTGCTCCGACCGTAAATCCAAATCAACCAACCAAAGCAAAGGTAGTAATTTACTATCTTCTTCTTTTTGTTACGTCAAATTAAGGATTCAGGGCCACATGAAGAAATCTTTCCCACCTGGCCCTGTCTCTAGGCCATTGCTGTAACTATGTGTTTACACAAATGTACTATAGGTTTATAATAATTCATTACAGAAATTAATATCAATTTACAATTCATTTACTTATCTAGCATTTCATAAATTAATACATTTCATGAGGAAAATTTTATATATTATCTGAACGCATGTATAAGTGTATTAGAATTAAAACGCATACTATATATATATATATATATATCCTAATGAGGGTGCGCACTGCTTTATTGACGTCTGTTTTATCACTTTCTTGCTCTCTGTGTCTCTTATTTTTTGCGTCTTTATGAAGACCTGCAGAAATCAGGAAGTAAGGAACCTTCTGTGATATCAGCCGCACCTTTGATAAAGACAAATAAAACAGGGATTGGGTGCAGCTTTGTCTCCACGTAATCGGACTTGTTGACGTATCATGGCATACCTCAAAGGGGCTGGTTGAAAAATTTATGCAATGTAGCCGATCTCTATCCTGGGAGAGACGGTTTTCGAATTGTTGCCACAAGGAGAAGACGCGACAGGAAATGGATGATGAATGACACCGTCCTCAGCGTGGACATGACAGCCCGTTATGCAACTCCGTCACTGCTGTGTCGTCAATGGCGTTCCACAAGGAAATTGTTTTTTTTTTCTTCTTTTTTTTTTCGGAGACGTGTAGTTAAATGTGTTTTTCCTATTCGGAACCAATTGCGGTTTGTTAGGGGTCTTTCTTTTCTTGCTGCTGTCTTACTTGTCAGAGAATTATTCAGTCGCAGTAAGACGGTAAGGCTTGTCATGTTCGATGAAAAATGGAACTTCCACCTCTCGCATTTAGCGTGTGGTACTCTCCCGGATGAGGGTGAAAAATATGTTGAATGTAGGTAGGACATCATTATTTTCCAGTGTGTGTGTGCGTGGGCGTGCGTGCGTGTGCACTTTCGGAGTTTGTCTCTGAACAGGGTCGATTTTCTCCCACCCATAGTTTCCTTCGGTCTCTCTCACCTTTGCTTATGCTTTGATTTCCTCTTCAAAATATGTTTTTGCTTGTACAAATTAAATCGCCAAGAAATTATATTTTGTTTAATGTACGTTTAAAGAAAATATAATTTTTCCTCTAATTATTATTAATTTCTAATATTAATTTCTCTATTCTTATTCTCTTTTTCTCTCTCTTTAGTGTTAAATGTCATTTTCTTTCATTTATCTTTCTCTCTCTCTCACTCTCTTTCAGAGAGTCTGTCTTCCAGATAGAGTATCTGTTCTCTAACCAACAGACTGTAAGTTTGAATCCTGGTGTGGCTCGCTTCTTATTGGAGGCTTCAAACGCCATGTAGTTTGAAAAGTATTGTGTATTGTTTGTTAAGAGTGCTTTCTAAATCAGTTGATCCCACCTAAAGTACTGTATTACAGTACAATAAATTTGAAATAATTTGTCTCTATTTCTCCCCACCCCTCAACTCTATCTTTCTCTCTCTCTCTCTCACTGTATGTGTGTGGGTGTGTTTATTTTAGTTTTCTTTTCTGGGTGTTTTGCCATTTCTTTTTCTTATCAATTTCATTTTCCTACTCTTTTAGTATTCTTTGTTATCTATTTATTCATACTGCTTCTCTCTCTCTCTCTCGATAACCTTCCTTGCTTACACTTAATAATGTTTATTTCTTTCTCGTTTTTTTCTTACTTTCTTTTTTACTCTTAGTGTATCCTTTTATTTCTCTCTCTTCCTCTTTGACTTCGCTATTTATCTTTCTCTTTTCCATTATTTATTTTCTTTCTCCTTCTGTTTCTCTTACTCTTTCCCATCACTTTTTGTCCGTTACCATCTATTTCTGTTAGTATTCCTTTTTTCCCTCTAGGGGTTCCCTTTTTATTTCTGCATTTACTTTTTTTATTTTCCCCTTCCTCCTGTGTGTTTTTTGTTCTTACTCACCGTTTATTTCTATCAATATATATTTCCTTTCCAGTATTCGGTCTCATTATTTCAAATCTCTCAGATTATTGTAATCCTTCATTCTCTTTTCTATTCATCCTAATTCCCCCTCCTCTGCTTATCTGTTTATCTATAGAACTTTTCTTCTATACTCCGTCTGCTTGAAATGGGAGCCATAAAATTCTGGTGCTCGCTCATAAATAAACAACACGTAAATTGCAATCCATACTCACCAGAATTCCCGTAGTAAGACAAAATCAAAGAACACACGAAGCTGACCAGTTCGTTAGTATTTCGTAAAAATGATCCTCTTACGTGTTTTGTGCGCTCATGATTTAGTATTCATTACCATCAGAGTTTTATAAATAATCCACTCTGGAGGGTATTCCATGCCCGTTACGGATTACCAATCGCGGTTTCAAACTTCTTCGAAATTTCCCATACGGGATTGAAATCTCTTTGATAAATGAATGCAACTCGCCAATTTATAGGATTAGCTACATTGTTTCTTTTCGATCTTCAGGTTGTTTGCCATGCGAGTGAGAATTACGTTTCACTTGCTAAATTTTAAATTTATTCTCTTAGTGATGGCATCATCCACTATTACTTCGAATCCCACGCGCATTGACAGTAGAAAATTTCTTATATAAAAGATGGTTATTGCCCTCTTATATGAATCGCATTCCCTCTATATCTTTGTATTCGACTTCTATATATCTCAATTTGGGTCTCTCTCTCTCTCTCTCTCTCTCTCTCTTTCTCTCTCTCTCAGAATATTTTTCGCTATCTTTGTCAATATTTTTATACTTTAGACATTTTTGTTTCTCATTCCCAGTGTTTTTTGTTTCAATTTTTCTCTCTTTCTCGCTCTTTCTCTTTTATTCTTACTACATATTATTTGCAATGACCTTTCTCCCTCCCTGTTTCTCTACATTTCTCTCATTCCTTTTCTTTCTTTTTTCTTATACTACCTTTCTTATTCTCTCTCTCTCTCTCTCTCTCTCTCTCTCTCTCTCTCTCTCTCTCTCTTTTAATAGCTACTTCTTTACAAAATGAAACATTTTGCACCAAACCTGACTATTTTATTTACTGTAAAAAAATCAAGGCTAATGGAAGATGTCTATTTGTGATATCATGAAAAAAAGTAATGGTGACCGCCAAATATTCTGGCGAACGAATACCTTCACTTGGTTTAAGAAAATGTGTGAATGCAGAAGTATTTTGCAGATAAAGAAGTCGCCATACTGAAACATTAATTTTAAATCTGGGCAGAAATTCATTTTCGTACTACAAGAGGAATTTTAATCATCCATGCATTTTTAAAAATATCTGGAGTTGAATGGATAACTATAAGGACATACAGAAAGCAATATTCTTGCTCGTTGAGTTTTTAAAAACTTTAAAAAGTAAATTAAAGAGTTTTTGTTGTCTAGCATTTCATTCGAAGCTCATCTCATCCTTTGGTGGGTGGAAGTCTCATAAAAAATGTATTACCTGCTTCTCAACGTCCTATAAACATTCCATTGAAAACATCAATGTTAGGCTTAATTATATCTAACCAACATAGGATGTTATCTTCATACACTGCTTAATTTACTATAAAAAGGATTTTATTTTGAATCTCTCTTTATCTGTTCTTTTAATTTTTTCCCTAATGCTACGTCTTCTTATTTGTCTCTCTCTCTCTCTCTCTCTCTGTCCGATTTAATTTTCCAGTTTCCTCCATTATTCTATTTCTAGTTTTTATCTGAGGGAGTTCGCGTTCTTAATCCCGGAATCTCTTTTAATCATTCTGTTTGAGAAATTGCAAGTTTCTATTCGTTGTACTTTCGTATTTTTCACTTAATTCTTCTCTTCCTCGGTGCGAAATTATACAAAGCTACTAAATCAAAATAATAACAAAAAACTAAAGGAAAATCTAATTCAATTACAAGAGCAGAGGGACAGATTAAATAATGAAAGAAATGGAAATAATAAAGAGACGGAAAAAGAAGTATGTATATAAACGTATGGACAAAGAGGGCAGAAAAAGTACTTGAGGAAAATGGAGGCCAAATTATACGAAGCAATGTAGTCAGACAGACAGAGAGAGAGGAGGTAATGCGACGTTTAGAGAATCCGCAGTGATAAAAACCGCTTTAGATAAAAATGAAAATGAGGTGTACATAGAAATCGAGGTAGAAGAAATGGAGATGAATATATATATATATATATATATATATATATATGAAGTATGAAATGCTTCTGCTTAATTTATTATAAAAATATTTTTACTTTGAATCTCTATTTTTCTGTTCTTTTAATTTTTTCGTAATGCTACGTCTTCTTATATATATTGAGAGAGAGAGAGAGAGAGATACGAGGAACAGGAGGATGCAAAACAACTGGAAAGAGAAAAAGAATATAATTAATACATAGAGAGAATGGAAATATAAATGATCTTAGAGAGAGAGAGAGAGAGAGAGAGAAGCATGAAATTTTATAACGAGATAAAAAAGGAAAGATAAACTAGGAGAAAAATGAAATATGGAGATGCACAGAAGTTAAAGGAGCAAGAGGTTCTAAAGTAGAATAGAAAGAAAGAATTGAGAAAATGAAGAAAGGAAACGCAAACAAACTATCTCAAGAAAGGTTTATAACATTATAACCTTAATGATATAGATGGAAGTTATAAAGATATAAAGAAAAGAAAGGTAGAAAAATAGAAAGAATAAGAAATACGGAAAAAACACGAAGGAAATATATATGGAAATTTATAAAGAAAATATATAGAAAATCTGGAACATCCAAGGTAAAGAGTGGTGTGCCACAAGAATCAGTCCTTGCTCCATTGTTATTCAATCTATACATTAAGGATATTGGGAAGGATTTGACATACGACTATTTGATAATGATGCAAAGATAGGTAGGGTAATCAGGAGCTGATATACTGCTGATATGCAGTACTTGCAGAATGATTTGAATACGCTGGAATGGTGGACATAGGCATATGAATGTCAGTACATGTAAATTGATACACTTTGGCGTGAGTAGATATCAATGTCGTTTTATATTGGTGGGATTATGCTAGAAGAAACTGATCAGGCTAGGGATCTTGGAGTGTTAGTAGATAGCAAGTTGAAATTCAGCGACAATGGCAAAAATTGGAAATACAACTCAAAAGATAATTGCAATGATGATTAACTTTAACATGTAAAGATAATGATGTCATTTTGCCTCTTTACAAGACTTTGATAATACCTCACTTATACTATTGTGCGCAAGTCTGATCTCCTGGTTTCCGTTGTGATTCTGAAAAGCTAATACAGGATTTCAGTTGATGGAATTCTTCATCTTAGGGAGGGTGGAGAAAGGACAAGATTAAATCCTTGGAAGCTGAGAATGAATATGGTGATGACTATATTTTTCTCTCATATGATGGTGGTGCTTGAGCCGAATTGATTGTCATTGAAGGTTGTGTGAGCAAAGCAATGTGAATGAACAAGTATGATAGCTGGTATGTGTGGTATATCACCTTCCTAGATGAATTCTTGCCTCTCTGGAGGTCTCTCTAATAATAATAATAATAATAATAATAATAATAATAATAATAATAATAATAATACAAAATATTAAAAAAAGAAATATAAAAAAAATTAGAAAAATAGTAGAAAGGATAAAGTTAAAAAAAGAAAAGTTGCAATAAAAAATATAAAAAAAACAGGAAACGTTTATAAATTAATGTAAAGAAAAGACAAAGTTATGAATGTAAACATTAAAATATATTTAACAGTTTCTTCTAAAAAATTATTTATTAATTTTTGTGTGACCAAATACGTGCAAAATGCACATGCGTAAAATTAAAAGAAATTATACAAATAAGCAAAACGTCAGGACTCCCAGAGAGAAAAATAGGAAATGATGGTGAAGACAAATAAGTGACAGACAGAATTAGAAAGCCGAAGAAAATATTCAAAAAATAAACTCGAAACACTCGTAATATGCATATAAGGAGGAAAATACAGAACGTAGAATATTGAAAGGGGAAATAACTGAAAGATACCCAAAATAAAAACATACGCTGAAAGAATGGGATATCAATATACCTCAAACAATAGAAAATATAGAGAAAGAAAGAAAGAGAGCGAAAGTAAAAAGTGCTCTTGTTCGACTTCCAAAAATTAAATCGTCTCATGTACTTGAGGTTGATGTTTCTTTCTCCCAGTTCTCTTACATTTTCCGCAGGCTACGCATTGTGCTGCAGTCTTGAGCGAGATGTGGAGCTCTTTCTACGAGACGCTCACAAAGTTGCAGTGAGTGGAACATCCCGTGGAATGATTTTTGATTCTTGGATGTTCTACCGTGAAAATTGATTTCAGTCTGTCAAATACAGCATGGAAATCATCCCTACCACAAAGCAGATATCAGAAACATGTTTGCTAGCGTCTTCATTTCGCATATTTTCCTACCTCTTAAAAATATCCAAGAGAACAGTTTAATTTGACAGAATTACACATGTCATATTTAGCAATGATCCTGCCCCTTTAAAGATACTCCTTATCGCACACTGTTTGCTACCGCCATATGAAATTTTAACTATTCATATAACGGCAAGAAGTATCATCTCGTTTTACTTTTGAGGTGAAATGGGGTAGAATAACTACTTGTAGGTTTTTATATTTGGATAAATGATAGATCGTTATTTTATAGCGTTTGTCCCTTGGACAGTATGGGAGGTCTCTGTGTGTATTTGTTTCGTATCCTTGCTTGACAGTGGTAACTAAACAAATATTACCTTAGCAAGAGCGACCAATAATGTCTGAATCGTTAAGCTTAGCACGGACATTAAAAGACGAAAGTCAGTGGCGGCGGGCTCTGAGGATCACCACAGGACAGTTGTGGTTTATGTATCGTTCACCTATAACCGCATTTATTTGATCAGTTGACATTAGACATTCTCAGATCCAGAAGAGCAAGCAGCAACCTTTAAACATGTCAGTGCACGAACGTAGTTCGTGCAATGACATGTCTAAATGTTCCTAATGATGATGAATGTCATTCCTCAGAATACTTGAAATGATGCGATGCGTCTTCTTTCCTTCTCTTTCATTCTCCTCAGATGTGTCTGCTTGTTCTGTAATTCTTACGTCACATAAACAACAAACACCTCTCTCTCTCTCTCTGTTCTGCATTTTCCTTTATATTTTTTCTTCAATTTTCTCATTCGTGTTTCGAACAATTCACAACCGTATTATCTCTCTCTCTCTCTGTGTCCTTTTATTTTTTCACAACGTTTTCCCTCTTTCATTTTCTCTTTACACTTCTTTTTACTATAAGGCATGTGCATCTAAAACTGTGGTATTACTTCATTTAAGATCGTTTAAGTGATGTTACAAATTATTAAAATCTCTTGATTTTGATCATTTTTAGGCTGTTGATTAAAATTTTGCTGATTGCGTGGATGTTTGCGAATGTCCTTATGTGGCAGATGAACTTCATCGCTCTGTGTAAGGCCTGATTACTGGATGCCGGAAATGACTTGAAAAAATTCTATAATTAGACTCTAGAGATGTTTCTCAGATATTAACTTAATCCACCCACCCACTCACAATACTTATGTATTAAACGTTTACGATTTTTTTGTGTGAGATTCACATAACTTTGTTTGTTATGTGATCACGAATATAATCACGAATAAACTTGATACTGTTAAATATTTTTGAATAGAAATGATAAAAGAAATAGAAATGATAATGGGATTCTATGATTACTACACAAAAATTTGGAATCCCATCTGTAAATCGGGATATTTTTAAATACTCTTTGTTTTGTATTATCTATACCAATCGACTATTGACCATACTAATGGATCAGCTACGGTCAAAACCATAAGGTTATTAAATAAATTCCTTACAGATTATTACATAATCCTCTTTTCTAAAGTGCAACAAATAAGAATAATTTCGTAATTCATATTTTCTTATCATTTCAAAGTAGCAAATAATAAGAAGAAGAGCAATCACACGATTATAACCCGTTCGCTAAATTTTGCAATAATTATCAGTAGCAGTTAGTTTTCTTACTCTCTCTCTCTCTCTCTTTGCTTTTTTCTTTCCTCTTGCCTCTCGTTCACTTTTTCTCCCCTACATCCATTCTTCTGACTACTTTTTTTCTTAATCGTTTCTACAATAAATAAATGAAGCAGCTTGATTTCTCGCTCCATTTTTTGTTTCTTCAGAGTTACTACTAGTGATTGCTCTTTCTTTTTGTTTTATTAATAAATAAGTATAATCCCAACTGATTTTAGTTTCTGTGTTTTTCTAAACCGCTTTTACTTCCCCTTGTTTATGGATTTGTAACCTCTCTTTGTCCTCTCCAATACGTCCTTAACAATTGAATGACTTTTATTTTATTATTCTGTTCACCGTATCTATTTTGTTATAATGAATAACTTACAACACTTTCTTTTATCGTTTTCTTTTAAGCATTTTTTTTATTCTCACTCTTAAATCGTCGCTACTCTTTCCAATCTCATCGAATGATATTTTACGATTAAGGCATTTACAAACTAACAGAAGTAATTAAGATGGAAATAAAAGGTAAGAAGATTGTAAATGAAAACCATTTTAGTTTTTGTTCGAATTATTCCATTAAGATTCATAATGAAAGAATGTCGCGTCTATTTCAAGTGTTTCATTAAGATGCAGGTATGGTCTTCCTATGAGACTGTATTCCCCTTTCATTTATTCATAACATCAATTTAGATAAAATATTATTATTACCAGTTTTTGTCTTTTTTGTTTCAGTCACCACTATTATGTCGATCTGGTACTTATCTAATTCCTCAGCTAGCTCCATTTCTTTGCCATTCAGGCTTCTTATGTTGATAGTACCGATCTTTAACTCTGGTGATGTTGAGTTGGGGCTTTCAGATTTGTTCCAGTAGCTGACTTTTCGCTGTTCGCCCTGGTTCCCTGGCGAAAACAACGGGGGCCTTGTTTAACCGGGCGACGCCCCAGCAGGCATGAAATTTTGTCATGTCGTACCATCATTTTTTCATTTTGGTTTAACCAATAAGAATACAATTTGGTCAGCTAAATCCCAAATTGCCAGCCCATCCTCGTTCGTTCAGTATCCAAGTAGATACCCAACAGGGTGCACCACGAGAAGGTGAGGATTGGACATTAAGTCAGAAGCCCTGGTCGGTTCTCCACATTCCTTTAAAGGCTATGTGGAGGTCTCCTCTCAGTTATACAGTTTTGACCCTTTAGCAACCCCTGATTTGGAGGAAAATTGTAGATAGGAAGTTAGTAATGATGTAATTTTTTTCATGTAGTATTATCATATCCTGTACACCCCTTGAGGGTACATGGCAGGAATTTGATGATGATGATGATGATGATATTATTATTCCTCACTTAACTGGTGCTTTTCTAAAAATAATTGTTCAAGTTCGCTAGTATGTGTTTATTATTATTATTATTGTCCACATTGTCCAAAGAAAACCAAACCCTGTCCTTGCCCTACAATCAGCGAGTTAGTTTCAAACATCAAATACTTTGGCCTGCACTTTCATTACAATATGCGATAGAACTCACCCATTAACTATATACATAAACACTGCTGATATTATTGCATAAAATGCACTGCTTACAAGACACATTACCATCAAATACTAGAAAAATCATCTACAAATCCCTAAGTGAGTCTATACTGAGATACGGAATATCTCCCTCTATGGTTCTGCATCTCAATATTCATTAAATAAACAAACGCATTACAAAACAGCTGACGGCATCAAGATGATGGCGCAGGGGTGCATAAATAGTACATCTCTTTTCCATCCATTAACACATACCAACAGTCGACTACTAGCTTTAAAAATGTTAGACATTACACTGTCATGCTATAGCATAATTTTCCGGAAAATCACGAAAAACAGTAACTATTCCATATCAAATCACACCTCAGCAGTTGCTCATAACCCTATAAAAAGATTACGGACAACACAAGACCTATTAATAATACACTTTAAATTATGCATAAAAATTTCAATACTAACCAATGATCACAATATTGCATAAACAAGCTAAGGAAGTCATGAATGACACCAAAATCCAATATGCGATTATCAAGAATCCTGGACTCATGTACTCTTCATAAGCACACACGAAAATCAGCAACAGCCATCATGGCACCCAAGGTACACCTGCGGCACATACAGTATAACTGGCTCTTTAAACTGGCTACTTATATAAAAACGAAAATGTAAATTTAAAAATATTAAAATTAACTGCTAATTTAAACTCAGTTTGAACACGTTGTCAGAAATGATTTTGGATGCAAAGTTTATGAATTTTATAGACATACTGTTGTAGAAATCTATTTGAACAACATTACAGTGACAATACGTAGTCGAGAGGGCATCAACATATAAGATACTGTCAGCATGCATTATAATCACCGTTATCCGAAAATTGTTGGCCCATAATGCGGTTATTGTCCGTAGAAATCAAGAAGAATATAATCTCAATATAGAGTGAGTTAGTAGACTGAATTTTCTTTTCCTTCCATGTAATCAAACAACATTGAACTTGAAATAGCATTTCATCTATTACCGATCGATCATACAGTATACATAATTTTGTAGAGGTAAAAATACAAGTGATAACTATTATAGTATTATTAATCATATAAATAACATGTAATTAATTAAGATTTTCAATTAAAACGTATAAATTAAAGAACACCCATTTAAACTGATATTTTTCTTGAATAGTTAGCGATTGAAATTCCAAAGAACATTTCGTGAGCTAGCCTGTTTTTGATAAGTTTGCATTTTGATTGTTGCTTGTTATGTTATATTAATCTATATGATATTCTATGTTCTGTTTCGTTCTGTTATGTTAGAGTATGCAAAATTCTTCCCGTGGAATTACCTGAAGAATGGAAATAAAACTGAACAAGCCAAGTGAGAGATTGTGATTGAAGACACTCAATTTGTGTGTGTGTGTGTGTGTGTGGTTTCAAAAGCAACTTTACAATATACTTTTGAAAAATATCTTAACTATCTATAATATATAAATATCTTCAGATATCTTATGGAAAGTTGTTTTAATTGATTACTTTAAAATACTGCTAAACTCTTTAAATTAGTATTAAAGTTATAAATTGATTGTATATAGAAATTATTATTATAATTGCAATAGCTAGTTTAATATGTTAATAATAAATGATAATTTTCGAGCATCATGCAGATTTTAATTGCTTAAACTTGTGTGTGATGCGTGATTAGTTATGCGATCGATTGACATGTTCCTGCACATACAGAAACTATATCTGGAACGCAATTTTAAGTATCGCTTAAATAACTCTCCATCGGATAAAATTAGAACGAGAAATAATATAAGCGAATATTTCAGTTCATCCTTATAATAAAAAACTTGGCCTTTCAAGTACTCTGAGTTGATGAAAACAATATAAAAACGTGGCGTAGAACCATATTTGCACTAGAAAGATTTGTGTTGGGCCAACTTCCTCAGCATAAGTGTGGCAATGCAAAATTCCGATTTCTGGGACACTCTGTTATTATAGCCATTGGGGTCCTAATCCTGGTTTCATTAAACGAAAGATTTCAAGCCTTGGTTGATTGTTAATGGTTGAAGAATGCTCATCATTTTTCAATCTGTATTCATCTTTGCGCATCAATTCCTATTTCGTTCGTAGCTCTATCGAATTTTACACAAAACGTTCTGCCAAAAATTGTGGTTTACAGAAGAAGCAAACAGAGCTTTTGATAATGCGTTGAATTACGTTAATATAGTAAGAAAGGTCACTGAAGTTAAGACTAAGAAAAGACAATATTGGAACTTATAAACAAGTTTATACAAGATTATTATTACTGTCAATTTAAAGCAATTATATTTTATGGAAACGATGATTGGATATACGATGGAAGGTATGCCACCTGGTCATGAAAATGTGTAGGTATTAACACAAAAATTACAAAATAAAATAGTGATTACTGTCTTTCGGAGAGGGCTTTCATGTTATGAGTTTTACCATATTTCTGCGTACACCCCCCCCCCCCTCCAAATCTAAGCAAAGGCTATATGTACTGTTAATAAGTTCGGTCTTATTCACAAGTGTTTATCTACATATAAATGCTTTAGGAAGGAAATATTGACATCGATTTTAAGTGTAATTTTTAAAGGAGAAATGTCAGAGAATTTGTTGTTATAGTAACATTTTTCTACATAAAAATTGTTTGTTTTTCTTATCCTCCCTACGTGTTTAAAACATATATGCTACGATTGACAGGTTTACGATATAATATTTTTGTACGATTTTGATTTTCCAAATCAGATGTTATTAGGAAACATGTACGTATTATAACGATACGAGCTTCATATGGCTTAAGCAAAATCATTTCAGATGGGTACGTTCCTTAATTTCAATTTATGAGAATCTGTAATACTCACTCTAGCTATAATAGAAAGCAAACAAACGAAGAAAATAGACAAAGGAAGAAAATTATAAAATTGCAATACCCAGGCAATGATGAGCAGATGAAGCAATATCATTTCTTGCATAGGTTTAGCTTGGTAGAAAAATTAATCCTTGTAAATATTTGAAATATCATTGCAATGTATCCTGATTGCATGCTTTCATGTTGGTGTGCTGATTTGTAAGTGTTAAACATTCGACGACGAGATACATA
Organism: Typopeltis vanoorti; assembly: GCF_054136105.1. NCBI lineage: Eukaryota > Metazoa > Arthropoda > Arachnida > Uropygi > Thelyphonidae > Typopeltis > Typopeltis vanoorti. The sequence continues at coordinate 23,904,835 of NC_143565.1, read as the reverse complement.
TTCGTTAAAATGGAGAAGAAAAGTTTCTTCCCAAACAGGGTTTATCGATCTATTTCTATTCAACTAATAGCGTCAAGATGTATCGATACATTCAGAGGAAATCTCTCTCTCTCTCTCTCTCTCTCTCTCTCTCACACACACACACACACACACACACATACAGAAAGAGAGAGAGAGAGAGAGAGAGAGAGACCTTCGGATGTTTTAATGGATGCTGGTTATACGTACTCTTTTTATCTCCCAGTTTTATTTTAAAGCCATCTCATTGTCCCGTGTCTATGAAATGTTACTAGTCAATGTGTTCTAAAGAGAGATGAAAGAGATCAGTCACGGGTCTTGTTCCCTTACCTCTACTTTCTGTTTGGTAGAAACTTCACACGTAGTCATGGTAATACCTTACAAATTGTATTCTATCCCATTTTTCTAGTGTTTATGTTCCTATTTAAAAACCATCATCAATATCTACTTACAAGATATTCGCACAGCTTTTCTTTCCTAACATCTCCTCTTTGGAATTTAAATGAGGGAAAAATCTCTTTTACGTTTCTAACTGCCTAATTCTTCCCGAATAACTTGATTGTCAGACAACTAGGATTACTTGTTCAGCAATGTCTGAGCGTTCTTGTTGTTCGTCTGGAGTTCAGTATCAAATGGGTGGCGAGGATTACGGAGCATTACTATGCAAATATTGCTATCCTCCTCTCTGAGTCGGCACATTAGTTACCAAATAAAACAGCTTCACCTTAGAAGTGCTCCCTGGAGAGCATTACCAGCATCAGTTTATTCAAACGAATCCAGTAACTGCTCTTTCCGAGAACTCTTTTTACAAAACGAAAGTCCTACTCTCTTGTGGCTAAGCATGGGATTATTTTCATAGGTTAAGTATGAAATTTCGTTCTACAACAAAATTGTGTCTAAGTACCTAAAATGTCTTACTTAATCAATAGATTCTTTACCGATCACTCAGCCGAAATCTTCTGTAGAAAAATATCACTCTAAGTTTATTACAACTATTATTAAATTTAATTAATTAGTTGAAGAATTGTAGAAGAATAAGAGAATTGCATCTTTTTTGTATACAACTAGATCGAGTTAATATCCATTGTTTTCATATTATCTTTTCTTTTATGATTTAAAAACATTAGGGATTCTTGTTATGTGTCAACATATTGTAGTCATTCATCAGCAACAATAGGGATGTGTTAGTCCATATTTTAAACCGGTTCTCTTCGATGTTGATACGTGAAAATCCCCTATAATTAAAACTTTCATTTTTATTTATTTTTTAATAGATTAATACAATAAGAGCTTTGTTTTAAGTATCAAAGAAATGAATCTGAATTATTGACAAGTCTTCTGTATTATATTCCGTATCACTGGATATCCAAGCATTTATCCATTGCAAAGTTTTCAAAGTATTTACGCCAGTTAAATGAGACCATTGACCATTGACGTTACTGACAGGATGGGTGAAGCACAAGTGCTTTTCATATTCCCCTTTATCTGTAATGAGAGTTATTTGGGAATGGGAGATTTGTGAGCAATTAAGCTCGCCCTCTGAGGGCAGTAGTGTTAGCTATGATCAGTTGAGAGAAGAATAGCCTTCGGTCTTTTGTGTTTGTAGTAATCAGTCTCATTGTAATTGACAGCTTGCACGATTAGTGGGTTTGAGTGTGAACTTGACTTCACGAAGAATTTTGCTGCAAGATCACGAAGAAGAGAGGAGATGTATGGAGTACCGGTTTCTCGGTGAATTTGTGAATTTCTGATGAACCACGGTGCATCCAGGATCATCCTGAGGCATTTGTTTTGGATTCTCTGTAATTTTGAAATGTTTGATCTTGAAGTGTGACTCCATGCTGGTGAGGCGTAGGTAATGACTGGACGTATTACCATCTGGTAAAGAAGCAATTTATTATGTAGGTTCAATTTGCTCTTGCGGTTGATCAGTGGGTAGAGCTGAGCTATGACTTTGGAAGATTTGGAACAAACGAGATTGATGTGTTTGTTGAAAAGGAGTTTTTTATCCATCAATACCCCAAGATATTTGGTCTCTGACTGCCATGGGATCTTTTGACCAGAGAGCAGGATGTCTTCTTTGTTGCAGATCTTTCTTCTTGAAAACATCATGGCTGAGCTTTTGAGGGGGTTTACTTGAATTCTCCAGTTGGTGAACCAGTTTGCTAGCTCATTGATACTTCCTTGGAGTCTAGTGATTGCTAGGTGAGGGCTGAGCGATCTGGCTAGAATAGCGGTGTCGTCGGCATAAAGAGCCGTAGTAGTTTTTGGGTTGAGAGGAACATCTGCCATGTAAGTTGTGAAAAGTATTGGGGCCAGAAGAGAACCTTGAGGTACACCCACCAGGATTTTGCGCCTTGAAGAAACAATTCCGTTGAGTTTTACTTGCATGTATCTTTCATTGATATATGAATATATGAGTTTCACTAGTTTAATTGGGATATTGTTTTCAATTAGTTTGAAGATAAGGCCTTGATGCCAGACCTTATCAAAGGCCTTGGCAACATCCAGAAATACAGCAGCAGTATGAAGGTGCCAGTTAAAGCCATGAGTGATATGTTCTGTTAGTCGGTGAATTTGTTGCACCGTGTTGTGAGCTTTGCGAAACCCAAATTGTTCATTTGGGATTATTTTCTGTTGGTCCACTGCTGATTGTAGTCTTGATAGGATGACCTTTTCTGTTACTTTGCCAAGACAGGAAAGAAGACTGATGGGCCTGTAGCTTTGGGGAAGTTGTGGGTTATTACCAGGTTTTTTCAGAGGTATAATGTCCGCGACTTTCCAATCAGAGGGAAAGTATTGGAATCTTAAGATGGAATTGGTAATATTAACAAGATGAATTATGGCTTTCCGTGGGAGTAGCTTTATTATTCTATTGGTAATGTCGTCAGGGCCGGGGGCCTTTTTTTTCTTCAGATGGGAAATGATATTTATTATTTCTGTTGGAGATGTGGGGGTGATGGTTTCTGAATCATCCTTAAGCTGACTTAGTGCATTTCTAACTTTACGATGAACTTTGTAAATAAGATTGATATTTAAGTTTGCATAAGATGGGCTGCATTGATTTTCCAGATTGTCAATTAGGGCTTCTGCTTTTTCTTCATCTGTGTGTGCAACTCCAAGATTGGTCTTTAAAGGGGGAAGTGGTTGTCTTTTGGTACGAAGAGATTTTACAAACTTCCACATGGAGTTATCTTCTGGGTTGATTTCTTTCAGTTTGGTTTCCCATTTGGAGTTTCTGTGGACCTGGAGGCTTCTCGAACCTGTCTGTTTAAAGTGTTTAAGATTGCTTTGTCCTGCGGGGCTCTGGTGTTGTGATATCGCTTTCTGGCCTTGTTTTTGGCTCTAATCAGGTCCATTATCTCTTCTGGGATCTTAGAAGCATGGAAGACAGTGGTTTGAGTGACTGATGCTATTGCTGTGTTGATTTGCCTAGTTAAATTGTTTACAGCTTGATCTATTTCTTCTTTTTTACGAATGACAGGGGGAGGACCGATGTGGATTGGAAGAACCTTAGAGAGCTTGTCCCATGGTATGAAAGAATGATGGGGAGAGAGTTGGTCTTGAAGTCCTAACCTGAGTAGGATGGGATTATGATCTGAGTTAAGCTCTTCTACTGTCTCCAGCTGGTATTGATATTTGATGTTTCTGAGGATAACTATGTCTAATACATCAGAACTTCCTGATGGGCTGTAGTGGGTGGGCTCAGTGGGTCCAGCTACTATTGATGAGTTGAGAAATGTGTAGTTGTATAAGGTTCGGCCTTTGGTGTTGATTGACGAACTGAACCAGGCCGTATGTTTAGAGTTAAGGTCTCCAGCTATAATTATGGAATCCTTGGAGCCGAGGATGGAGTCTAAGTCTGCTGTCAATAGTGGAATACTGGGAGGATTGTACGCTGCGTAGATTTTGAGTTTGCCAGCGTTATTTGTGTGCACCTCCACAGCTGTCACCTCAAGGTTTAGAGTTTGGGGGTTGGTCAGCGAGTTGTGGCTTAAATAATTTTTGATAAAGATAGCTGTTACACCTCCACTAGAGTTAAGTCTGTCTGTCCTGTATAAAATATAACCTCTTAGTTTTGGATTGTTTGATGGTCTGAGGTGGGATTCACTGATTAAGATTATGTCTGGATTGTATCTTTTTGCAAATTCTTGCAGCTCGAGAATTTTGTTTGTTAAGCCATTGGCATTCCATGCTGTTATCATGAGAGAATTTGGTTTAAATTTTTTAAACATTATAGAGAGCTGTTAATATGGATTGGGTTTCTAGGTAGAATCTTTTTCTGGAGGATGGTGAGGTGCTTGCTTTGCTGAATTCATGCAGCATTGTTGCAAGTGACGAGGTTAAAGCTGAGGTGAGATTAGAGCTTGTTCGCTCTTGTGATGAAGAAGTCTGGGTTCTTACCGCTTCTGCATATGATTTGGACATGGTTGAGGGTCTAGTGCCTTCCTGTGTTGTTGAATGTGAGGTAATATATTCTGGAGGGCGAACTTCTTGGATGTGCATTGTGTCATTTCTTGGAGGAGCGTGGTTACTTCTTAATGATCCACGGTTTTTTGGATGGAAAAGGCAACCCTTGTAATTAGAGGGGTGTGGTCCTCTACAGTTGGCACAACAGGCAGGTGTCGACCTGGGTTTGGTGCAGGAGTTGGTTTGATGACCCTCACCGCATTTTAGGCATCTATATGCAGCTCTGCACAGTTTTTGGGCATGCCCGAACCTCTGGCATCTGTGGCACTGCCCTGCCGATGCCTTCTTCCTTAGCGGTTCGGTTGTGATTTTAAGCTTACAGATGTCCGTCACTTCATAGATGCTTTTTTGTGTATTAGAGATTTCGACCAACACCAGTTGGCATTGGTATTTTATCTGACCTCAACATTCTATTGACTTTGGTTGGAGTCAGTCCTTGATTGATGAGGTCAGCTGTAATCTCATCAGTTGAGATGCCTTCAGCCACTCCTCTTAGAACTACCTTTAAGTTCTTCTCGCTTGCTAGCGCAAAGGTGTGGAAGGGCAGTTTGGAGTTGTCAAACATTTTGGTCATCAAGCGCTAATCAGTGACAGTGGTAGGGTGGATCTTTACACCCTCTTCCGTATTTCTTGCCCAGGAAAAATTGATATTATGTTCTCCTAGGGATCTTGAGACTGAGGTCCATTTGTCTTTATCTCGAAGGATAACTGGAGGGACCTTTTCTTTTCTGTCTTGGGAGATCTGATTTTGTTGAGTTGTTACATTATCTTCCAGTTCACCTCCCGATGTTCTTCGTCTTTTATTAGATTGTTCCTCTTGAGAACAATCGAGCTGTCGGGGAATCTTTGTAGGTAGAACAGGTGTAATGTCCTCTTCTATGTCTAAATCATCATCTTCAGTGTCATTTACTTGAGTGAAGAGATTCAAGCAGCCAGGATAGTCTGTATCAAATTTCTTAAGGATGAATTTGAGAATGTCAAGTGACATATCTTTGTTTAGCCGTTGAATGGCATCCTTGATATCGTTTACATTCTCCATTCTTGTGTACGAAATATTAAGATATATTTCGGATAGGTATGATGGCGAATAGAACGGGCTAGGGCCAGAAAATTGTATCAAAAGATAAATTCTTACCTTCTATTCTGTTAACAAAGCAGATTCACAATATCTAAAACTCACTAATCACCACTGATATCAAAAAACATTCTTCACAACAACAACCGTCATGCGAGACTGCTATGCGAGACGCCATGTATGATCTTAAATGAGACCTTAGTCCTTATAAGGACTGGCTTAAAGGGGCGAAGCAAGAATGCTTTTCATCTTCCCCGTTATCTGTAGAGGACAGTGTAGGAATAAGGTGTTATTGAGCTATGAAAGCTCTGATCATGGCAGGAGGGTAACAGCAATAGCCGAGCCTCAGTGAGAACTTCATTAGCTACAGCATTGCCATCCATTACCCTCCAAGGGTATTGGATTGAATGAATCAATCACCGCATCTCACGGTCGATTGATTCGCCACGTCCCTTAAATGAGACCTCCCGATATCAATATTTTCAACTTAGCTTATGTGTGATCTCTTTCGGTGTCTACTCTTTGTTTTATTCTTATTTTTTTCGAAGTGTACAGAATAATTTGTCACTTTTGTAATATTTGCTTCTTTTTGTTTTCACACAGTACCTTTTAACTGCTGAGTCCCCTAATAATGTATTATTTGTATGTAAGAATGTATTATTATTTGATAAACGAAAATGTCTATGACATCCCTAAATGATCTTAGTAATGATATTTTCACCAATAAGTTTCACATGTTACTATTTGTCGGTACTTTGATCCTTCTTAAACCTTTGTATATCATTTGTCTTTACCGTGATTCTCAATCTATCCTTCTAAAAACAATGTGATCACTTCCCTTTTTAAATTGGAAGTACAATCACGTATCCTAGACTGAAAATACTGCTAGCTATAACAATACAATGGAACATTGTGCGGTGATCATGATCAGTGCGGAATTCCAATAAAGTTCCAGTAATTGGAGAGTTTATACCCTAATCTACTGTTCTAAGTACGCAATTCAAAACCAATTTCGGCTTATAATAACTGAAGTTAATTCAAGGCCAGATAAATTATATTGTCTAATCTCACTAACCTCAGTGAGATTAGACAATATTTCGCAGAAATTGGCTCCAATACAATCATTTTTTCTTCACATTTAGGATTCATTATTATATCTAAAGCCTCCTTTTTCAACTAAATTATAATCTTTGGGATAAGGATCACAATTATTTTTTTTTCTTTACCATCCGAGTATTCACAGTTCTAGAGTCACCGGATTTTCATTGAGGCGCCAGAGTAAGCAATATGGTTCTACTCTCATAGTTAACATACATCAGGATAAAGTTTAGTTTCATTAATTAAATGAAGGAGATCTATAATAGAGTCATTTGCTTATAAAATTGAATAACTATAATTTAATAAATATGAATACAACACAGATTACACAACACTAAAATATGTTGCAAAATATTTGTCCTTAGAAAAAGAAACAATTATATAAATATTGAAAAAGATTAAAATAATGATTATTCCACAAAAATGTTTGTTCATATTGTTTCTGTAATATATATTTACTAATTAAATAAAAAAAAGGTTGTTTTCAAGTCCAAAATATGCACTGATTATTTACTGATTCAGATCCACCAAAGGATAATTTTCTTGTACAACACACAGCAATCAATTTGTATCGCTTACGGAACAAAGTGCGCAAATGTCTTGTGCTCTTGCAATCCAACAAGAGTCGTCCGCTGTATTGCCTGAAGCTTCCCTTTTGCCATCTGCTCGAGAGTGAAATGTGCATCGCTTTCACGCAGTTCATTGTTATATCTCGCTTAAAAGTTTCCCTTTTTGGAATATTTTTCTTAGCAAAGTAACTGCTTCGAACGCAAAACAACCATTTGTCACTTACACCGTTACCAATTTCTCCAAAGCGAATGGGTGGATGAAACGAGAGTCGTTTTCTGTCGCTAATCTGTAGAGGTGCACAGACGAAACGGATACACAGCTGCATTATTACAAAATCCATAACCGGGCGAAAGTTTATATCAACGATACCCATCGACTACACCGAAGGTCATAACAACTGAATGCAGAGATTTGTTATTTTTTGTAATTCAAGTCTCTCTCTCTCTCTCTCTCTCTCTCTCTCTCTCTCTCTCCCTGCGTTAATTACTATGTTTTCTCTTTCACTTCTTGACACTTCTGGAAACAAGGCTTCGCCAGTTCAACTGGAGTATCTGTATTAAGAAACAAAAGAATGCAGTGAATCTCATTAATGACAAAGTTTCTTCATCATTCATTATTAACCAGATTTCTTCAAGTATCCTTCCACAGCTATTTAACATTTTGATCGTTATATGCTATAAAGTCGAAAAGAATCTCTTTTTATCCTGGTCCATTGTATCGTCTGGGTGGACTGCGAATAGTTATATGATTAGAATAATTATTTTTAAAAATAATTAGCAAATTTTTAAAATTTGTCGATTTTAAGATGTTTTCTCGTTTTCAAATGAGCACGTGCTGTCTTCGAAACAATACATTTTTTGAAATGAATCTATACAAACAAACACATTGCACCAAAAGCATTATGCTTTTATGTCACTGTGTCATAAACAGAATTGAAATCAAATCTAAACAAATCTCTGGTAAATTCTGTTAAGAAGGTGAACACAGAGAAGTGTTAGTTAGGATGTTTATTACAAGTTAGTAAGTATATTCTTTCAAGGTTATTAAATGTCTCGAGAGTAATATTCACTTTCATCCTCTTATAGTTGATTGGAAAAGCACTTCGCATACGAGGATACTCACTTAAAAATCGAAAAGGTCATCCATGTTAATTAAACTTCATTTGTTTTCTCAGCTACTTTAACTGTCTACATATCAAAGTCAACGGAAGATTAAGCAAGGTCTCAGAGTTAGTATCGATAATTTTCCATGTTCCTACACTCCGGGCAAATCCCTTGAGTGCTTCAGGATATGATTAACAAATTTATGTTTAGCAAA